>NC_141160.1:77882813-77970313 GCF_053477565.2 Lygodium microphyllum
CATTGGAGAATGTAATAGCCTTCAATAGGTTCTATATGTATATCTTTGCTCCACCAATCACATTGGAGAATGTAAAGTCTATCACATTTGGTGATTCTCTCAATCATGTAATAGAGAAAGGTGGAACAATGCATTTATAATAAATATACATGTAAATGATGTATGATGAGACAAAGGAAAGGGTCAAAATGGGCATGCATGTGAAACCACATGTAAACCCCCCTTAATCTCTTTCAATAAGTTTCATCTAGATAGCTCTTGTTCTTTATTTCATTCTCTATTTCACAACTTATTTTCTTTCATTCCCTCTACTATTGTGATTCACCTCATGGTCTACATCAAGAAAACTGCACCATGGATTCCGCTATCAAGCCAATAATTCTCTAATGCACCATGGCTAGACAAGGACATTCCTAATTTCTCACAACCCCTAGGCTCCAACACCACTTCCTCATCTAGTACGCCTACTTCCCCTCATCAATTCAAAGGTTGAAAGAATCTCCCCCTTGTAGCCCTGGAGTCTTTGAAAAGAGCTTATGAATAAGAATATTGTTGTTCATTTAAACAAGTAAGCTAATAAGAGAAGAGTGGCAACAATAATAACAACCAAGAACTAATAGATAAGGACATTATCTCTACCAATGAGGAGGGTGTAGATAGTGGTAAGGAAGGCAACAATATTGGTGCGGGCAATGATAATTGTAAATTCACACAAGGGACCACCATATTGACAAGCTCAAGAGTGGGATGGATAGGCTCAATGCAAATGCAATTGTCATTATAGGATACTCAATGAGTGGCAAGGGGTCCATGTGATACCCAAGCTATCCGCCAAGTGATCCAAGGCACTTTTTCCTCCTACTCCTCAACTAGCCCTTATTGGGTGTTGAGGCAAAGGATAAAGAGGAGAAAGAATTATCACTTGGTAGCCCTTAAGGAAATTCAAAAACGGTAGAAGAATACTCAGCCCTTGATAATAAAAACACCCTTCTCTTGCATAGTGAAGAAATTTTGTTGGTCATATGGAGACCAATTTTACATGCAAGGCATGGCATTGAAGGCTATACAAGAAGCTTATCCTATTGGGCTTTTTGAGGATACCTACTTGTATATAATTCATGCCAAGTGGGTGATAATCATGTAAAGAGACATGCAACTAGCTAAAAGACTAAGAGGAGAGCATAATTAGAGATGCTAAGTGCTTAATACTTTTGGCCAATACAATATCAAATACTTTGCAATTTATCTCAAATATGTAGTATTACTTATAATAGTATATTTCAAAGTTTTAATTTGGTAAATTGAAGAATACTATTAATACAATATGATATGATTGAATAGAACATGTATTCGATTACTAGAGTGATTTCTATTAAATGTTCTTTCTTATATATTTCATTATGATGACATCCAATTTTGGTTAATGGTTTTATTGTTTGTTTTTTTTTTTCAAGATTTTTCCTGCTCTTCTTGGTTTGCAAAATTGAGTGTAGACATGCATTCAAAATTCTAGTTGACAACAAAGTGCAGGTACATATAACTTTTTCATGGGAAAAAATGTTGGGGGTAAAGGCGCTTATGCCTATGTCGCCCTGTATTTACTTCATACATTGTAGCCGCACATCTATATACTATAAATGGCAAACACCTATCTTTGCCAATTTAGTCTTTATTCTTTTAATGACTATTGAATAAGGGAAGCTTGGTCACACATTGTGATTGTTGGAGCTCCCATGAGTAGTGTGTGTGTGTGTGTGTGTCTCTCTCTCTCTTGCTCTCTTGCTCCATTTGCTTTAGTTCTTGCTTTGCTCTTGCTTCCACTTGTGTGCTTCCACTCAAGTCTACCTTCCAAGAATCAACCATTTAAGGAGCTTCTTCATCCTTTGCTTCAATCCGGATTCAAAGCTTCAACTCAAGGTTTCATGGCAACCATTGTTTCTTCCTCCCAAGATATGCATTGAGTCTTTCCTTCTTCGAGATTGTTTTAGCTTACTCTCCACTTGTTGAGGACCTTCCCAAGACTTAGATGAGCCTTTTTGAGTACTTATTGAGTTGAGGAGTAGCCATTCTATCTATTTTGAGTCGATATAGAGCATGTTGCAGAAGTCCTAAACAACTATGGTAGCTTGACATCACTATCATATTTTGGTCATAACATTTGCATACGGTATCAAATTCAAGAACTCTATAGCTAGAAATGAAGAGCATGATAAGAGCTATAGATTTTGGCACTCACAAAGTTGATTTTGTGTATTTTTTTGCTCTATACTTTACATAGGATAAAACTATTCCGATTTGGACAACAAACAATAAATTTAATAATGCATGTTTGATACTTTGAGGATGCTATTTTTGTGTTTGAATGGTATGGTTATGATTTTGGGATGCTCCTTGGATCATCTAGAGCTTAATTAGCTTAGTTTTGTAGAGGTTTGTTGCTATAATAACAGTTTACAATAGTCAGCTTCATGCTTTGAATGCCTATTGTGGCTACATGGTGTTTTAGGTATGCTACATGTCTATGGTGATGTCTAGCATTGATGTATAAGCCTAGATATGGTTAGCACATGATTTGACACTTGGATTTGAGCTACATTTGATGTACTTGGGCTTTGGTCAATTGCTTTTGAGCTTTTATGCCAAGTCACTTACAAATATTGAAGCTTCATATATTTGTGATGCACTTGGACTTTCCAGATGCTTTGATGTATACCTCTTGAGCTTTGCTTGCTCACTTTGCATTCTAGATCCACTTCAATAGGAGATGCTTGTAATCAATTGGTAATGCATAGCCATGACGTAGCTTTCCATGAGGAGAAGATGTATAAGCAGCTTGAGCAGGTTGTTGAGATACGTAGAGTGATATTTTAGGAGGTGCCTCTTATTACCGTATAGCTAGTGTTAACCGTCAGACAAACAAGGTGGAAATTTTGGAAAAACTAAAGTAGAAGACAAAGGCTAAGGCAAAGTGAAACGGAAGACGAAGGCACACCAAGAAAAATCTAGAAACACAAGAAGCAGAGAAAAGTCCTAAATAAGGGAAAAAGGCGCACAAGGAAAAGCTCAAGTCAATACTTTTGTAAAAGAGCGCAAGAGCATCATGATTTAATTTAAGGAGCACCGGGCTCTCACCGGTGCAATTTGAAAATGTAGACGGGTGGTGGAAAGGAAGCTAGGAAGATAGAAGGACAATGGGAAAAAGGGCCTAGGCCACGGCTGGCCATGTAAAAAAGGGGATAAGGGGATGACCGCCCAAAAGGGATTTAGGGTTTTGTATATAAAGTTGAAAAGTGAATGAGAAGCTTATTCTTGTGTGTGGCCAAAAGTGGCTCTCTTCTTCTTCTTCTCCTTCTTATTCTTTCTTGCTTGAGCTTGTGCTTGAGAGAGGGAGTGTGAGGGAGTGTACGTGTGAGGGTGAGGGACCGGGGAGGAGAAGCTCTTCATCTTCTCCTCTCTTCTTCTCTTCTCTTCTCTTCTTTTGTATTGCTTGCAACAATGGAGCTTGGAGTGTGGAGCTTCAGGATGGAGCTTGCTTGAAGCTTGCACTTGGATCGTGGAGCTACCGAAGTGTGCGGGAGAGGAGGTAACTTGATTGGCATGGAGGTAAGCTCACTACACTCATGTATAGGTAGCACATCGGCTATGTGAGAGGTAGCTATTAGTGCTCGGCTTGGAACGCTTGAAACAATAAGCGGTTTGTGGATCTTGGCGATTGAGTGAGAGCTCCCACATTTTGGTTCTGTTTTGCCGGGACCAACGGATTCAAGCCTTGAGCGCTTGCGCATTTCGAATCAAGCATTGAAGTAGGGTTTTTCTCGAATCGAGCATTAAAGTAGGGTTTTCCTCGAATCATTGCTTGAGGTAGATAGGTAGGAAGTGAGGGAGTTTGAAGAGGTATTTGATCTCCTTAGCAAGTAGGTTTTTGTTGTTTTGGACTTGGGAAAGTATGATGGAGTAGTATAGGTATTTTGCTTATGATTTTTTATTGCATTTAGAAAGGATAGGAGCAAAACATTGGAGCAAAGAGTAGGGTTTTTTGTTGTTGTATAATAGGCTGAAACATGGAAAAGAAGGGCAAAAAATAAAAATTTGGGTTAAATGTTAGTAAAGGAAGCAAGATTAAGGTGAGTGTAGGCGTGGGTAGGGTGACAAGGGGCCAAGAGTGGCAAGACAGGCCACATTTTGCATTGCAGGGTTTTAGGAGAGTAGGAGAGAGGAAGAGAGCTTCATTATGTGGACTTGCTTCGATCTGGTCCTAGGAGTTATTTGCCCAGCCCAGGTAATTCCACACCTTCCACTGCATGAGTAGCTTGGATCAGGAGCTGCTCGATTAGTAGGAAGGCCTCCATCACTCAGCGCAATGAATTTTTTAAAGTTTGGAGAAAAATGCATCGCACTCGGCCCGTCCGAGTGATGATGATTCTGGGTTGAGTCCTAGAATTGGCCCTCGGCCCACTACTACTCGGACCACCTAACTCGGACCACTCGATTCGGACGCATCAAAATTCGGCCCTCGGCCCACTCAACTCGGACACCCACTGCTTGGCTCATTTGAATCAACCATTCGGACCAACTTTGAAATTTGACCCTTGGCCCAACCCCCTTCGGACAAGTTGACATTTAGCCCAGCCGAACTCACCACTCGGTCCTCAGCCCACCTGACTCAGCCCTCGGTCCACTTGACCTCTCGGCCCTCGAAAAACTATACTCGGACTGGCCGAATTTGACATTCAGACCAGTTACATTCGGCCCTTTCTCATTTGGCCCTCAGCCCTTGGATGGGCCGAATCGGGTATTCGGCCCCTGCAATTCAGACTTGTTGGGCTGAATTTGGATTTTTTTGAAATTTTAACCTGTACACCCTGAAACTAACTGAGAGACCATATAGAGTTGAGACCATATCATAGATCGATCACTGGGCTGAAATCTAGAGCAAGTAGTTCAAAATTTGGCTTCGAATGATCCTCCAAATTAGAGCAAGTAGATTGGAGAGAAAATGTGCACCGTGACAGGCTCTCCAAATTAGATCATAGTGTAGTAATGGCTCTACACAAGCATGGATTCTTACTTGCAAAGGAGCAATCAAAAGCCCACACCCGAACAGAGACAAACAGAGACCCTAGAACCTCAATGGGCCAATCTAGCCAACAAGGGCAAAAAGGCCACACTGCAAAAACACGTACGTGTTGCATTCGGACTGTATCTATCAAAGCGAAAAGCAACAACTTCAAGCTACAACGGCGAGGATGACTAGATATGACAGTCTCAACGATAGATGCACCTTGAATAGCACTGCATTAGCAATCCAAGACATCAGTGGAGAATCCACATCTGGTCGTGCAGTTAGGGACCCAAGGGCATTTGTCAGAAGGCTTAAATTTATGAGTCAAGACCCGAAAGATGAAGACATAGTACCACCTGCTTATCTTAGGGTCAAACTCACCACAAAAAGAGAGCACACTATCAATGCTCTAATTGATGAAGAGTAGATTTTAATATCTTGACCTATGAAGCATGGACCCTACTAGGCCAACCAGATCTCACACCGACTAATGCAACTCTTAGCCCTTGCAAGGGACACCCACAAGCACTCATAAGGAAGTGCAAAATCCTTACGACAATTGAAACTGAAAGCTTGCCTATCCTATTTCATGTTCCTCTAAATAGTGCTAATTGCGGGAAGGAAATCCTTCTACGAAGACCCTTCAAAAGGGCGACCAAGTGTGAGGTTGACTATGTAGCACAGAGGATACACCTGACACTACCGGGTGTGAGGGTAGTCACAACCTTTAGCAAGGGTGACCTCATCAAACCTCGAGGGAAAGGCAAGGAAGGTGCTGACATAACAATCAAGCCTGCTAACGAGAGCAAGGACTTGTTAGAAGAGTTGATACAAGCACAGGTCAAACAACGAGAACCAGTGAGTGAGGCCATGCCTGAAACAAGAAGGTCAGGAGACAATGCCAATTTGGACTTACAAATATCGTAGAAGACCCCAAAAGAAGCCCAAGCCTTATGGACAAAGGCATCGATGGTGGAGGGTCACCACAATGCTACGATGGATATCCAAAGCGTTGCTACATGCTCAAGGGTATTACGCAGGTAACCGATGGATTTGGGTGCCAAAACCCCCTGCTAAACCTCCTCTATCGACTGAAGACCAAATCGTATCAAGAGCAAAGAAGTGTAGGAGGAGATCTAAACGAAAAACCAAGTCTCGAGTCAAAAACATTGGAGTGATTGAGCCCTTGCGCTTGCCTTTGCGTGCATCTTATGGCACTATGGGCTGAATATGAACTACTTTCCCATAGTAATGACAAGTAATATTGGACTAACAGTCATGAGACTTACTATGAGATTGTTTATGTGTCCTAGATTGAGACTTATTAGAGTCTCTACCACGAACATTTCCATCCTGCTAGCCTCTCATAGTCAATGCATGGGACATAGAAGAAGCATCCACATTCTTTCTGTTCACCTCTTATACCAAGAGGGCACTCTCAACATCTTGCAATTTCAGCCCATCCTTAGCACATAGAGCCGTATGGAAAGTGCACCATAGCTCAAGTAGAGTACTAAGCAAAAATAAAGGATACAAAGTATCTTTGAACTCAATCTCCTATGAAGCTAAATGACTAATGATGGAGTGAAACTCATTCAGGTGTGCAAACATAGAAGTCTCTTCCTTCATGTGAAAGTTCATCAACTGTTTTAGCTAATACATTTGAGATGCATGACTCTACTTGTCATAAAGATTCTTAATCTATGTCCAAAGCTCACATGCAGTCTAATTTCTAGTTACAATATTGTAGTGAATTTGTGTAGAGAGTAATATAATGATTTTAGACTTGTATAACTCATCCAATTCATCCCAATCCTCAGCCATAATATTTTTAGCTTTGGTATCCCTATTTTGAGTGGTCTAACCTAGAATTTTTGCACTAAAGCCTACCATATCTAGGTCTTCCAATAGTTATAACTAGTCCCATCTAGTTTCTCAATATTGAAGATAGCATTGCGTGAGAATCACTAGCCATAATGAGACCAAGCAAGTACACAAAAGACCAGATGGGATGCTGTAATACCCTACAAATCAATCCCAAAACCATTGCTAAATCAAGCGAGAGACAAGAGATATTATCAAAGTAATGAGTTGTCTACAAAAGATTGCCAAGTCCAAGTGATTGCCCTCAAATAGAATGCCTAGAACTAAAATGACAAGTTGATGTAATAAATTGAAGCAATATGCCAACAATCCACTATGAGCAAGAAAAAGGAATAAGCTAGGAACAATCAATACTAAAGAATGTCACAACTATAGTGTTTCAAAAACCATACATACAATAGGCATATACATCATGCACAGGGTAGATCTCAAGGATAAATAAAGAGAACTCTGAGATGCATAACCCACATAGCAAAGCTCAATACATAACCCAAAAACATCTAAATACCACTCACAACATCTAACATAAGTACAAGGTCGAAGCTAAGAAATCAAATCACCCCATGATAGGGTAATTGCATCCAATAAATATCAAGAGAGCATGTGAGTCATAGTGAGTCCCACTATCTCAATATGATAACCTCAAGCTCAACTACATAAACCAAATGCTCTATACTACATCTAAGTGCCAATGTGGCTTAGTACATAAAGTTGAGTAGCTCTCACTAAAGCAAAAGTTGAATCCCACATGAGCAAGAAAAGCTCAAAACATCATGTGAATGACATTCGAGTATCCAAGATATATTAAGCATAAGCAAGGAGCATAACACCCAATAACTTCTTCAAGCCCGTAATTGCATAAGCCACTAAAGTAAGCAAGGCATGTAACCATAGCCAATATCAATGTAATGGAGCTTAAATCCTAGCTCAAAAACATGCCATAACATATTGAGAAGTATACATAACAATCAAAGTAGTGGTACATCCACTAAGTATCTTGTAAAGCATCAATGAGCATTAGGCATAAGCTTTCCATTGATAAATACTTGTTGGTCTATTATTACAACATTGAGTTATTTCAAGCTCAAATTAGTCCCAAAAGCATAATCATATCATCCAGGCATCAAAGTAGCATCCTTGAAGTATCAAACATGCACTGTAAAATTAATTATTTGCTATCCAAACCAAAACAGTTCTATTCTATGTGAAATAGAGAGTACAAAACTACATAGAATCAACTCTATGAGTGCCTAAATTTGTAGATATTTTTTCACTCTTTGTTTCTAGCTATAGAATGCCTAAATTTGATACCATATGTGAAAGTTATGACCAAAATATATCAATGTTGTCAAGCTACCATAGCTATCCACGACTTCTATAGCATGCTCTATATCCACTCAAAAATGGATAAAATGTTTGCTCCTCAACCCAATAAGCACTCAACAAGGCCTAGCTAAGTCTTGGGAAGCTTGTCAACAAGTGCAGAGCAAGTTGGAAAAAGCCAAAAGAAGGAAGGACTCAATTCATACCTTGAGAGGAAGAAACAATGGTTGCCATGAAATCTTGAGTTGAAGCTTTGAATTTGGATTGAAGTAAAGGATGAATAAGCTCCTTGAATGGTTGGCTCTAATACTAGTTGAAATGAATGAGCCTGGAGTGAAAGCTCATGAGTGGAAAAAAGATCTATGGTAGAGAGAGAGAGAGAGAGAGAGAGAGAGAGAGAGAGAGAGAGAGAGAGAGAATGTGGAAACTCCAATAGCCACAGTGTGTGATTAGCCTTCCCTTTATTCAAATGTCACTGGAATAATAAAGAATGAAGTGATAGTGATGGGCACTCATCACTTATAGTGTATTGGTATGCGAGTATTATTAGTGTAGTAATACACAGGTAGCTAGGCACATGTGCCTTTACTCCCCAAAAAGGGAAGACCGGTCATATATTGTGATTGTTGGAGTTCCCACGAACTGTGTGTCTCTCTCTTCCTCTCTTGCTCCATCTGCCATTGCTCCTGCTTTACTCTTTATTCCACTTGTGTGCTTCCACTTAGGCTCTATCTTTCAAAAAATAAGTTGTCAATGGCATGGAAGAGCTATAGAAAGGCCTTAAACCAATTAAACAACCCAAAAAAATCTACCACCAAGAAGCCCCAAAATGCATGTATCTATGATGTTGGATGACCATGCATGATAATGTGCTAGCCTATTTGTGCATCAAGGTGGGCACACATTCTCAAAAGATGGATATAGAGACACTTTCATAGTTAGAATGTAAGTCAAAAGGAGAATGAGACCATTAGGGTTATATGACTAGCATAAAAAGTCTCCACAAAGGAACCCCTTCCACAAAAAGATAGAATCCCAAGGCCATTGCAACAATGTTCAGCAAGGGGATCAAGTATGAGGAGCTTTATCAAGCTTTGGTTGGCAACTCAAGCATAGATAAGAATAATCAATATGGTCACCTCTTGAGAGAAAGGAACAAAAGGAAAACCCAAACAACATACATAATTAGTCTAAGAAACAATAAGGAAAGTATACATAGTTGAGCTTAATATAAGTAGTAGACCTTAGACAAGAGCTACTGAGGATTGATAAAATCCTCAAACCCGAACCTAATTGAAAAAATATGGGTTGTGTCAATTTTGGCAATAATCACACTTGCCTTAGAATGTCAAGAACTCAAGGGAGGCCCTGCTTTAACCATGGATATTATTGGAATAATGTAGCTATAGGCCACACTCCAAGAAGACTTGCTTATCCTAACCAATATTTTGTAGATAATCTTGATCAAGTTAATAGAGGGCTACCTTATGCTAGAGGAGCACCATTAGCTCTGCATGTGCCTAATGAGCAAACACCTATGGTACCTAAGGGAGTCATCAATCCCGTAGGGATTCCAAGACCATCTAGCTCTTGTAAAGAAGCATAGTTCTAATGCAAAGAAACTAGAAATATTTTATGGAACACAAGTAGATATCACGACATAGTCATGCTATGGATTCCTCTTATTCCAAATCAACCATGACACAAGGAAGCCATAGCTTTAAGTGAAGATGGAGCTTACAATGAGAAATGCATGATACACACCGTCATGCTAGTAGACATGGATACTTACCTCCAGGTCCCAAGGAGATCCTTAAGAAGATAGTCTTCAAATTGATAATGTCAAAAGATGCACAAAATGCTACATCTCTACCTTTTATACCTAATCCTAGTTCTCATGACTAAGGTTAATTTTCCTAGGGCTAAGGCTAAGGTAAATGTGCTTCATGACAAGCCATCCTAGGCCCTAAAATTTTTTGTCCTCAAAATTGAAAAATGGAAAGGGTACAATGGAATCTCTAAAGAAATGGCTCCGCAAGATGTAGATCTTGTTGAAGAACCATCCAAATGAATATGATGAAGACCATTCATTTAAGGAGCACAAGTAGAAGATCAACAATGAATTTTCTACAAACTATGAGAAACAAAGGTGTTCATGGTACAATGGCCATAACTTTGTATGAGTAGATCTTAATCACCCGAATGAGATATTATGAGGAAATAGGCATCTCCTCTAGGCATAAAAACTCAAGTTTGGTTGATGTTATGAAAATTTAATTTGTTGCAAAATCTTAGTACAACAACTTGCTCCTTGCCTTAAATCTCTAGTAGCTTCACTATTTTGGAGAACTCATATCTTCACAAGGATGGATAAATAAGCTTGAGTGTAAACATAACTTTGACTCGATATTTCTTTCGTTTTTATACTCTAGGAATTTGTAAGTGAAGGAACAATGGTCTTGTTATAAGTCAACTTCTTGTTCAACATCTCTAGGCTTATTTGTGAAATGAATTGCAGGTACAATGTTTTTTTTTAATTGCTTCATTTAAATTTCATTTCATTTGGAGAGAACATTTGCAAATTATACACATGTTAATAGGTAACTTTTCTATTTGGTTATCATAGATGTCTTCATGGAGGAAAAACATCACTATCATACTTGTAGTGGAGATCTTCAATAGGAAAGATAGTGGCAGTAATTGGATTTGTGATAAGTACTATAAGTTGGATTGGATTTTGATGCACCCAAATACTCGAGGGAGTTTCAAGGTCAAGCGTAAGGATATTGCAAACCCTAGCAAACATTGGAAAGGTAGGATTTTAGAGTTCAGAAAAGTGTTCAATGGAATAAGTACAGTAATAGAAGTGTTGATCCAACATATTTATATGCACAAACAAATATCTGTACACGACAAGAACTACATTGCAAATTATAAACAAAACAGTAAGTTTTTAAATTTTATCATTGTTTATTCTTTTGCATCAGAGTTGTTTTTAAAAATCTTTGTAGTGTTCTAATTCAATCTTGTTTTACTGATAGCTCTATACCCATCAACTTTGCATGAATGGAAGAATGTGGAATGTTTGAGTGGCAAGATACATGTTTGGCATGAAGACATATGTTCTTTGATCTATGATAATAACTCTACAAGTCAACTTGCAACTCAAAATATCTTTTTTTATAATTCATTGTATGTAGTAGAAAGCCAGAGATTGCAGCATGCCCCATTGCTGCCACTATCTAGTGGTGAATGGTTGATTGGTAGCTTGGAGTTGTCAAAAGCATATAAGTCCAATATAAAATCTGACATCAATAGTGCTATGAAACCCACCATAGGCTCCAAAGATGTGCATCTTAGTTGGTTTATTATATTCTCATTGTTTGCACACTTGTTTGGTTCATGTGATGTTCTAAAGAAAACAAAGATTACTTATCAATGCAAGTGTCCATTCGAGGAATGGATGAGTTAGCTATTGGGTGAGTCTTGGCAAGTCAAAAGAACAAATTTTGATGAGATGATTGAATGCAGGGTCAACCAATTTGATCTCACATTCAAGTAAATCTTTTTTACTACTTTGAATGCCTTGATTTAATTGGCATAGGTCTTGCTTAGATGAATTGTTTTGTTATTCGTATTTACTTACCATTATTTTTGTTTTTATTACAGGTATTTCATTGCTAGACAAACTCTTTGCATTCGCTTTCGATATAGAAGATGGCGACTTTTGCGAGGGGAGTGGATCAGCTTGGATCAAGATATCCGAGATGAGACAGATGTGGTTATCTTGTGGAATGGTCATAATCCTTTTGTGGTCAGCGGAGAGAGCCATTGGCCCATTTCTTTTCTGAGACAAGAAATCCAATTAATGTCCAATGAGCTCCTCTGCAACTTCTATTTCAAGTTAGATAATAGAAAAGTCAAGATTCGTAGTGAGCAATCCATGACATGTAGACAATGTGCTTCTCTACATATCCTTGAGATAGTGGAATCCTTGTAAATTTTTTTAAATAAAGAACGAATATAAACTTTTTTTAAACTTCTGAGTACTGTCAATTTATATAATCTTAGTTTACTATGATCCAAGCATGCGATAATACAATTGTGATTAGTCAATCGTGCTGGTTAAAATCATAATTAAATTACATATTGGAGTTCTATAATCTATGCAGTATTTTCTTTGCATAATGATATATTATAGCTCATCTCTTCTACTTATTTCTTAAAATTAAATATTAAATTGGATCCAAGGGATTTTGAAGATCTTTCAAATTTCTTTTCTTAAAAATTTTCTATATTTTATGTAATTGGACTTGAATATACTCAGCGATCCAAGTATATTCGAGGATATAATAATGTAGAATGAAGCATTTGTCTGTATGAGTAATTTTAACAGTTACTTTAAAGCATTGAAATAAAGAAACTAAGGTAAGAGTTTTAATTTGAAACTTTAGGGTTAAAAAAGAACCTTTATTTAAAACCTTAGATACATAAAAGCTATAACTCCAAACTCATTTTCACTTTCATTCTCTACTTTCCTACGCTTGTGCTCTCCTCCCTTCTCTCTTTGTGTGCCATGGCTACCACTCTAGCCTTCGTCGCATGGATTAGCTCCACATGCTACACATACATAGGAGACCAGATATACCCTAGGTTTTGTGTGACCTTGAGTCTAGAGAGCTCGCTTTGCGCCATAGACCCTAGCTCTAGTATACTGGCATCGTTTTGTGATGCAACAAACCCTCTCACTTGCTCTATTCCGGATTCTATTCTCAGATGGGTCCCCATATATTTCCTATATAGTTTACGTGCTGGATCAAGCCATGCCAAGGTAATAAATCGATCCCTCGTGCATGTGGGGTAGTATCTCCTTGCTAGAGTAGTGCCCACCTCATCCCAGGACCACGCCACGATGGATCTCATCGAATGCAATGCATCATTTGTCATATATGTTTTGTGCACTAAGGTGCAAGAGGACACTGAGAAAGACATCAACACACCCTCTCGGCCATAGCTATAGTATTTCGAGAGGGAGCCTGAAGAGATCACACTCGATCCGAGAGTAGAGGCAGCACAAAGCTTAGCCATTGTGCACCCACCTCCTTGCCCTGTTGAGATGCCGACAAGTAATGAGCCACCCCCCACTTCTCTCCATGCTATGATCATCAAGGGGGTGGAATATTTACTTATGCATGATGTACTAGAAAATTTGGAGCTAAGGAAAGAAGAGCTATATTGTATCATGGTGCATGATGCACCTGATGATTTTATAGATTTTGATATACAAGATGCGTCATCACATGTTGATGAGGTGGCTCGATATGATGGCACGAGTGTCGATGACATCTCTGCCATTGTGAGTATCCAAGAGCAGATTGAGAATACGGCACCACAGTATGAGATCTCATATGAAGAGTTTGAGCTATTGCAAGAAAGAATTTTTAGACCTTGATCTGACTACGCAGTACCTTCGCAAGAGAGAGATGAGGGTGGCTCAGCTGCAGGAGTAGACTTGGATGCTCCATTATAGCAATAGATAGATGATGCACAGAAGGTAATGTTATCGAATTAATGTTATTAGATTTGCATCAAAATTTACAAGTAGGGCATCTAGAGCATCGGGAGTATGCACATCAAATTTTACTGGGATCAAGCCCCCAGAGCTGCCTTGGCTGGAGGCTTGTGTCTGGGGGCCTGAATCTATAGATTCAGGCCCCCAGAGCGAGCCTCCGGCCCTTAGATGCTTGCAGATTTAGGCCCCTAGAGCGAGCCTCCGACCTGTAGATTCAAGCCCCCAGACACAAGCCTCTGGCTAGGGCAGCTTTGGGGGCAAATTCAGGCCCCTAGACGCGAGCCTCCGACTAGGGCAGCTCTGGGGAACCCAATCCCAGCAAAATTTGATGTGCATACTCCCTAGGGTATCGTGAGTGTGCACATGTGTACATCCCAACAAAATTTAATGTGCATACTCCCTAGGGCATCGTGAGTGTGCACATATGCACATCAAATTTTGCCAGGATCGGGCCCCCAGAGCTGCCCAGGCCGGACGCTCGCATCTAGGGGCATGAATTTGCTGTAGACTCCCTATGCCCTAGAAGCCCCACTGGTAAATTTTGATGCAAATCTGATGTATATATCTTTACCACATTCCATGCATAGTGAGTTTGACACAGTGAGTCTGACACTGAACTTGTGTGATGTAGGACATTGTCTATATAGATGAATTTTCATCTAGACAAGGTGACCGATTTGGTAGCCAAGGAAGGGTGCAGGGATCGGCATTGGAGGAGTATATCGGCCAGCTTGTGAGCGACATTTTTGTATTTCATAAGACATGCTCTCGGGCTTTTTCTGAGAACTTCTTGAAGTTGAGGGTACTAACAAAGGCTGGGTCCTTCAAGACTATCCCAACGAACCCTAGCTTGGAGAAAATAGTGTTGCTTTAACGTTCGAAGCTCCTCTAGTTATTCTCTAGTACTAGGTCTGGGCCACTTTTTTCCATGGTGGCCCGTGGCATGGTTGCTAGTGTTGAAGACCCCAATGTCATTAGGCAGGAACTACTAGGGCAAAATGTGTTGCTACCTATGATCAATAATAGCTCTGACCATGGGGAGTCTAGCTCAAAGAAGCCTAGAAGAGAGTAGATGTACTTAGTGCCAAATGATATCTCATCACCAATGTAATGTAATTTGTAATCTTCTCTTGAAGTAATGAAAACCGATTTGCGTGCAATGTAGTTTGTCATATGTGTCGTTTATTATTGTTTTGTACTTGAATATTAAGTTTATTTATCAGATTTATATGCAACATGATTCGTACCCTAAATTTAATACGTAGTGCTTTATTGAGTTCGTGCGCAATATGTATTCGTTCGAACGCATGCAACGATAACTCAAAGACATAAATAAAACAAATAACAAGCGAATAAACAAAAATAAGACACGCCAAAAAAATTGTGTTCATATTCATAACATTTTACATGGGATCCATTACAACCGAGGTTTTACAAAATCTCTTTGAAAGCTACATTCCGTATATGTTTTGGTAGTACACCCCTATTGTTGCTGATCTCCGCGAGAACTATCATTCCATCGTTGGAAGAACCTCACTATCCGCAAATCCCTATTGGTGATGGTGACTCTCCTTGCATGTACTGCTGCATAGATCGAGTCTCCAAACAAGTCGATGATGTAAGCTTTGGCAGCTTTCTGTAGTGCAAGGAGGGCTTGGGTAGTCTAGCGATTGAGTTGTTGCAAGCGTGTTCCATCTGGGAAGTGCCTCCTACTATTCTTAATGAGTATATCGTCCATAATCTCACACACTAGCTTCTAGAATGGAGCCTTTGGTATCAGGAGGTGCGTAGTCTTCTAGTAATGGTGGATCTCATGAAGAGCCACTGTGCCTGGCTTCCATCGATGCATGTGATGCTGGCGTGGTGGTGGTGGTGGTAATGGAGCTTGGGAAGGTGGCCTTTGCATAGGATTTCTAGGGGGGTGTCCCCGGGCCGCTTGCTTGGTGCGTGCCATGTCTTCTAGGAGAGAAAACCCAAAACTCAAAAGTGAAATGTGTAAAATGAGGTGAAACTTTAAACTTATAGCAAAACTTTCAAAAAACCCTTAAATCTGAGTTAATGTATCCAGGCTTTGAAAAAATATGACCAGTGATCCGATTGATGTGAAATTTTACATGTGGACTCCTCTGGGTACATCAACTACCAAATTTTTTTTGGCCTCATCAGAAGTCTTTAGGACACTTGTCCGGAGGCTGGCATCTGGGGCCTTGAATCCCTAGACGCGAGCCTTCGGACAGGTGTCCTAGAGACTTTTGATGGGACCAATTTTTAAATATCCATGAGTTTTTACGATGTTCGGCATGTGGGTGAAGTTTCACTAGATTTCGATTTATAAAATTGACGGTTCAATCATTTTTTGAAAATGCATTAACTGGATTATACTTCACTGATACAGAAAAACTCACCACCACATCGAGTATACGCGACTGCATATTAAATGTCTTGTCAACCAAACTACGTGAAATATTAGAAACTTAAAAATTCACAAAAAATAAGTCATGGGTCAAATGGAATAACGCATATCAAATATAGTGTTGCCAAATCACTAAATACAGTAAAGATGTAGTGCATCGGCCTATGTACAACTGATCCCTGATGTGTGGTGATTGCGCATTGATAATATATCAGATTTGGCATTACCAAACGATGAAATACACGGTAGATAGTGCATTGCACAAAGTACAACTAGAGCTAGGCAAAATTTAGCTCCATTTTGTAGACCACTGCTATCAAATACTTGAAGGTCTATTGGAAAGATAAACCAAAACTAAGCTCCTTACAATCTACAACCAAACCTGAGCTAAAAACATAGATCCAATTACAAGGTAGCTTCTTAAAGCATATTGTTGACATTAATATTAAAGGCATCCTTGTTGCTGCGAATCCTACGAACAAGAACCATATCTATGGGCTTAATAGTGATACATCGGGCATGAATGGCTAAAACTTGAGAATCACCCATTAGATCAATCAAGTAACTTTCAGCTGCTTCTTGGAGAGCAAGCAAGGCTTGAATTGACCATTGCCCCACATTCCTTGCTTGGTTCCTTGAAAAGAACTTGTGATGATGCCCTAATTGTAGATCTTGCAGTATTTCTCGCACTAACCTAGAGAATGGTTCCTTAAGAATAATCAAGTTGGCACTCTTCTGGAATTTCCTTATCTCACGTAGCGCAGATGTACATGGTCTCCATCTTTTCTTCTTATGTATTGGAGGAAGTGTATTACTAGCTGGAGTAATAGTGGGAGGTGGAGCAACTGGAGCATGTGGACCACTATTATGGTGAACCATCATTATTAACCACACTAGAGCCACCATTGTTGGACACAGTAGCATCACCATTATTAGCTGTAGTAGGGCCATCGTCGTCGGCCCCACCAAGGAACCTTTGTCACTCACAGTATACTCACTAAATTCGGAAGAGTGCTGAGCTCTTGCTCTTGCAGGCGCCTTCTTGATAGGAAGCTTGGAACGTGCCATGGTTGTGATAATGAAGAATAGAAAGGTGGAGGGTAGAGTGAAGAGTAATGGGAAAAAATGAAAGGAGAGACTTGACTTAAGTATGAAACTTTTAAGCTTACTGTGGTGTAAATGAACTTTAAAATTAAAAATATAGTTCAAAATCAACTTTGAAAAACATAGTGACAAACCTTAGAAATTTTAAACAAAATTTGCAAGACATCTCATGTTAAATATAGGAGTATTGATGTGTCATATCTTGGGTACCTATGCTCTCTCATGGACTCTAAATGCATCAAAAGTATTATCTTTATCTAGGTCTCCATTTCTTGCCATCTCTCTCTTGGGTTTCCAACCATTCTGCGTGGCATTGTTTAGCTGTGTTGTTTTCATATCTTGCTTTTCTCACTTCATATATTGTCCTACTTATAAGTTCTGCTTGAGAGGTTTTGGAGTTTTTTTCTTTTTCCTCGTATCGTATCTCTAATCTCCTATACCACCATTGTAATAATTGCCTCATAGAATTGGAATCATTGATGCCACCTCCATGATCAATTGCTTTTTGAAAAGCACAATGAGCTTGCCAATGAGATCATTCCATGCCTTGAGTTGACCATATTGCCAAACTTCCTTGATCTGCAAAGTATGGACCATGTGCTTCAAGTATATGCTGCATAAGAAGAGAGATTAGAAATACAAGAAATGATGATTTTTTTTGTAATGGTGATAATATTGACCATGTAGTGTGTTATACTATTTGTAGTCCATGCCACCACTATGGACTTACGAAATTTAGCAGCTATCTCTTTAAATGTATTGGCATCACCATCCCTAAACCTCAACTTTTGTAAAAGAGTTGCTAATCTATCTAGGTGTATCCACACTTCTGCCTTTGCAATCCTCGTTTGTCCCCCATTGCTCCAATCTGGAACAACAAGATGCAACTTTTTCCACGCTTTATACTTCTTTGGTTGTTTTACAAGTGTATTGCCTTCCTCATCTCGAGGTGGAGATATAAACTTCCTAGCCTTGGGTCCACCAAAGTGTGATTTACAAGGGATATTTCCACTCTTTCTCGATTTTTTCTCGTCCTTTTTTGTTTCTACTTGGCCCCCGTGCAATCCAACTTCAGAGAGAACTCGTTCTACCTTCTTGCATGTAGCATCAGCTTATGACACAGAGTGCATCTTATATGCAAAGCATATATATTCATATACTAGCTTCTCAATTATTCTAACCAAACAATGCAATGTGCAAAAGTGAATCCTTGTTAGTGGTATTTCTAAAATAGGGTGCCAGTTTGCATCCACTAGAACTAGCATTCCATTTCTCATGACTTTTTGATCACGTATTGGAGCACCTTGTTGTCCTGTCTTGGCAAGCCATTCTTTCTTTCCATCTTTCTCTTTCTTCCTAGTTTGCATGCAGTATATACACGAAAATTTTGCATTTGTTGCATTTGATAAACCAAACATACACTTCAATGTTTTTAAATCACATGCAAGATGCCATTCAACTTGATAGTTCCCAAACCCCTCGATGTGTAAAATTGCTCCATTATTTTGCTGTTGAATAACACTGGGTATATTAGTGAGGTTAAAAAAAACTTTAAGTACTTCATGGTCCTCCTTTAGTACTTCAAATGCTACAAGCCACCATATTTCATTTTCTGACTGTACATTGAAGTATAAAGGATGGTTTTCATCGATGTATACTCACACATTCAATTTTCGCCCCTTAATAATCTCACTCATTAAGTTTGAGGACAAACTTAAGGTTGCCTCTACATTCTTCCATGGACATATTGTAGAACTTGACCATAGCAATTTGAACCCTACATATATCCAATACAAAGTTGTTGGATGCATTCAATACAAATGCAACTCTTTGGAACCATACTTTAATATGTGTGTATTTTCCAGATGCGTTGGCTCACGAATTAGTTCTAAAACTTTCTCATTTAGTTATTTTCAAGCCTTCTTTACGTGAAACAGTTTTGGCAAAGGTATTACTCGCTTAGTTTTGAAGACTTGCTTAAATCATGTATCCCATTGTTAATAGAGCATACTATATGACTCAGAACTCATTCCCACCTTGTCACATAATCCCTGAGCATCTATAGCCGTAAACAAGTTGCTCACATCCCTAAGATGTTCACTTGCAACACCATCTACAATGTCCTTGAATTTACGATTTTCCAATGCATTTTTTACAATATCCTTGCTTAGGACTTTGGCAATAGTATCATTCTCCGCATGAGGAAACATATTTCTCATTGTAGTAGATTGAGCATATATTCGTCTATGATATTTTCCACTTCCTTTGGTTAATTGGTGAATTGGTTTAACTAATCGGATGCGCCAACGTGCTTCTTTGGTTTTTAAAGTGGGCCCAATCTCCAAAGTTTTTGTGAGTTTCCTCTTTATGTTTCAATTCTCATTCTCTAAGTCCATAACTTTAGACTGTAACTCCATATTTTGCACGTGTGTAGCCTGCATAGCATCTTCAATGATAGACATTGCTTGTTGTAGGCTCTGGTTCTCCTTATCCTTCTCAGCCAATAATCTATCATTTTCCATCAAAGACTGCATATTTCCTTGTAATCTTGTTTGTATATTTATCAAGGCTTTATGAACCCCTGCTAATCCTTGTGTGACAAGTTTGCATGTGTATCCATACAATGCTTCATTGCCTTCATAAACGAACTTTACAAATGATGTAAGCCCTTCAAATTGTGGTGGCCTTTGAGTGACTGGATCGGGTGGATAAATGCACCCATCAACCCAAAGGCCCACCTTTTTTTTCCTTGCATTTCTTTCTTGTTGCATACGTTCTCTTGAATATTAGTGTATATTCATCCTCCAATTAAAAGTGAATATCACTCTTTCTCTTGGTACGTCCTGCACCTGCATCCTATAAAGAAAAATATATGCCAATTTTAACATTACACAATTACACCCCTTTGATTAATAGTAAGCTAAGGAGTTGATGCCAATTTTTTGATCAATAGAAAGAACGTCTAAATATCTGGGAGCAGCAGGTCATCATCAATCTAACAGCATGCAACTAATTCTGGATTGGCTCAAATCACACAATTACATTCCTTTGATTCACTATATCTATGTTCTTTTTTATCCAGTTGGATCTCATCTCTTTCTCTTGATTTCAGTCATGATAGACCCTAATCAACCCCTAATTTTCATGTAATCTTAGTTTTTAATCTACCTCTAATTAGCATCCAATCTTATCTTTTGTTCTATCCAAAATATTCTCTCTCTCTCTCTCTCTCTCTCTCTCTCTCTCTCTCTCTCTCTCTCTCTCTCTCTCTCTCTCTCTCTCTCTCAAAAGAAGAATTGATCAAAGATATTTAAACACATTTATACAAAAGCTTGGCTAGTGGAGAAAAATAACATCATCTTATCTTCTACCCTAATTTACTCTCTGTCACTCTATCACTTATTTTCTTAGTCCATCTCACACAGTCCTCTCTCTTTCCCCCTCCCTTCTCCCTTCTCCCTCCCCCCCCCCCCTCTCTCTTTGTGAATTAACACTTAAGGATTAAACAACAACTATGAAGAATAATAACATCACAGAGATTAAAAAAATAAAGATACCTCCATTATCACTTGATTGCTTGTAGTATACAGTGTTGAAGAGGAACATATCTTATAGCACAATACTGAAGAGGGAGATTGCTTGTAGCAGGGTAGAGAGTCTTGTAGATAGAGATTATTTGATTTCAACAAATGCTATCAAAACTACTCTTGAGATTACTTGTAGCAAGGTAGAGAGTGTTGTAGATAGTAGTGAGTATTGCTTCAGAAGAATTCGTATGCAAGAAACCATATTCTGGAGGGAAGGAGAAGAGTACACAAAATTTCGAACAAAACTAGAGCTTTGAGAGGGAATGAAGAAATGCCCAGAAATGGGCATATACTTGTCTAAAAATAATAAAAATTTACAAGGAAACTCTTAAGTCAAAAAGGTGTCTTTGGGTAAAAAATAATCTTAAAATATGATATGTACGTCATTTTATATCATTTTTTAACTTCCCCCCTTTTAAGAAGTAAGAATGAGAATGATTCTAATATATTTTCATGTTGAAAAGTCATGAGGGCATTAAAGATTTGTATATTAATGATTGGCTCCGTTTTTACAAAAAATAGAATTGTATTTTTTTTGTTATGAGGGTTTTGAGAAAAAGTAACCTTATCCTATAGTTTGAGAATAAAATAATAGGTAAAATCTATTGAAAATACAAATATGAGATTTGCTTGATTGTAGAAGATCTCTTATTCTAATATTATTTTGGAATCTCTTTTTAGAGAGAGATGTGAGAGAAACCCCTTAAGGGGCAAAAAAGAGAGTCCATATTTCTTCTAATGTTAATGTCCACCAATAATTTAGAAGTTCTAAAATACATACTAGGTACCATCATGGGAGGGTATTTCTATTTGAATTTCCTCCCAAGTACCTATAATTTCTCATCCATTTGCTTGACATCTTAGGTACCCACAATAATTGTGGAATACCTAGTAGATTTTATGGAGGATGCAAAACATGTGACAAAAAGAACTTTCTTGGAGTGGGTTGCTAGGTCCAACAAAGGGTTGTGATAACATAGTTGCTATAAGAATTTGAGCACAGATATGCACAGCTTGATAGAACAAAGCAATTGACTTTGGAAATTGAGAAAATAGAATTGTTTCTTTAGGATCTAGTCCTTATTGCAATTGAATCTTGAGAAGCTTTTTGAAGACGACAGTATGGAACAAGGGTTGAAATTGATTGGGAAGATGTACAAGATGTAGTTTCTAAGCTTGTAAAGAGACAAAGATGAAGAGGCAAGATGGCTATTGTAGAAAGTACACCAATTATAATTAAGACATATTAAGTGAGTAAATGACTAGTTGTCATTGCATCTCCAAATAGAGATGACATGATTGAAGAAATAGACAGGGGAATATGGGATTTGCAACTAAAGTTACAAAGTTAAAGGAAAAAGGACGATCTTTAGAATTGTTTGGATAGAGGTCTCAAAATTGAGAAGGATTTGTAAATAAATATAATTGCTATGACAACACAAAGTATGCCCAAAAAGGCTGTGATACCTACAAGGATACATTGAGAAAATATCTTATTTTCTTTAAAGATGGTAAGATCCATTTGTGACAAATAGGGTTGGCACTATAAGTTTATAAGACATGCATTTGCTACTATTGAAGCTTAAACTTATGTTATATAGATTGAACATATCACATAGATGGATTCTGAAAGAGAAGTCATAACTAGCATGAAGAAAAAGTGTAAGGTGCCTCCTCCAATAGACCAGGAGGAGTCCTCTAGTAGTCGATTGAAATTCATATCCATGCACATCACCATCCTATCTCCCCATGGGAAACCTTGGACTTAGTTGAACATGGGAATCTCAATTTTACTTCACAAGGGGAGCATGGACAAGTCACCCCTAACAACAATCTAATGCCCATCTAAGAAAGACCACTTTGTGATCAATCAAAGGTAGGAGTGAGGTTAACATCGCACTTGGTTCAAAGAGAGTGAGAGATGGGAGAGATTGTAACTCGGTCCCTTACGCATAAGGTAAAATCTCAGCTCCAACCCCCTAAAACGGTGTTAAACCTAGTAACTAATCCTACCGATATTAGGAGGGTCATGATTTAATTAGCTCTATCTAGTGTTGGAACAAATAGATGCAAACTGAAACTAGAAGGAATCTTCATTGTTATTTTATATCCTTGTAAATTTTCACTTCAATTTTATAACTCTTGATTCAATGAAAAACTTTTTATCCTATGTAAATGTAATTAATATTTTCATATTTATGGCTCAAACCTTATAATTGTGGGAGGCGAGTGATTCATATAAAAGAAAGAGCGTTCAGTTTTTTTCCCAATTATTTTACCATTTACTTTGAACTTATACCCAGGGGATGTACTATCTAACAACTCTGAGATATCCCTTATATCTTTAAGACTCCAATTGAAAGTGACATTTACCTCCTTTTCTTCTTCGTGGGCTATAACTTGCATCTTAAGTTTGAAAGGCATGTAATCTGTATCAAAATCCAAGGGAATCCAAATGCCTAGTTTAAGTTTGTATCTCCTATAATCGAAGCCCAAAGCAAGAGTTTGTCGTGTGATGCTATAATATAAAGACAAGGATTGGGGGCATACAATACACCTCATGGTATCATCCTTATGATTATACTCTCTAGATTTCCAAATCCTTCCTATAATGTTATCTAGCTCCTCTTTTGCAAACTTTTTACTTAGCCAAGATACCTTTGTTCTTTGTAAATTTGCTATTTTGAAGCAAGCCACAAAGATATACAAGGGTATAAACCATGATAGGCGTATTCTTCTTAAGATCCTTCCAGCAATCATGGGCTTTTCAATATCTTGGCATATCTTGATTTTAAATCTATACATCGTTGCCTTATCTGGAATCTTCCAATTTAGAGATGAGAGACTTGGCAATGGCAAATCCTTAATATGTCCATATGTACCTTCTCTAGAGAGAACCACATACTGTGCATAATATATAAAAACCCTTCTCTCACTAACAGAACCGATGGTATTAGTACTTACTTAAATGAAAAAAATATCACATATTTTATCAATTCAAGACTTACAATGTGTCTAATGGCAAACACATTCATTCGGAGGTAAGGGCATATCCTTGGCCATGTAAACATGTTGCACTTTGATAAACCACCCTTCATGCGTAATTTTGAAAGCAATGATACATTCCTTCTAGTGATATTTTATATCCTCTCATTTTCTTCTTTTCACCTTGTGAGAGCCCTTGTTGCAAGAGGGTAGCATGGTAACCCAATCATTTATGCAAAAGGTTTTGGGCTCTCGATTTTCTTTAACTCCTTGGCTATAGATGGTGCAGGAGTTTACTAAATAAGAAGGGCGCCTTTTGGATGCCATACTTAGATTGATTTTATAGATAAAGAAGCTCACCGAGAAAGGCGAATGAACTAAGAAGAAATATTAAGAAGGCTAATGAAAATATATTGGGTGTCAAAAGTCCCTCGATTTTCAAAAAAGTCATTCTTAACTTCATATCATCTTTATCATGTTTTTTGTCAGACTTTATAAGTAAATAAGGACTTCAAGACTACTAAAACATGTCAGACTTTAGAGATTTTGGCTAAAAAGGAGGAGAGAATCATGAAGTTAACTCTACTATCTTCAAAAAGGAGGAGATAAGAATGCCATATTCATGCACATGTTGCAAATTTTTTTTGGCAATTTCGTTAATCTTGTGATTAACAAAAGTGCATTTTTTGAAGCGTTTTTGGTCCTAATACACAACTAATCGACTTTTTTTGGCTCATTTGTATCACTGATGTCTTATGCCTTTGGAGAAAGAAAAATTGCACCCCAATGCTTTCTCATGCAAAGGTGACAATAAAATGTAAAACTATGACTATTTTTTTTTACCTTTATAGGGTAACAATGGGAGCCTTTGTACAAACTACATATGTGGACTAGTTGAATGACATGATTTGAACTTGTAACAACCAATAGAAATAGGCACACATTACTTCATTTGGCATACACCACTAGCCCAATCACCAATGTCACATTATTGGCAAATGTAAGATCGTTAAAAATATTACTACTATATTATTTTAGCTATAGGTTCGGAAAGCCCCAAACCTACAAAGAGCTTCTCGAACCTACCTCCTTTTTCAAACCTCCCTTTTTCAATAAAAACCCTATCCTCTCCTCTCTTTCTCATGTGCAATATCTCATTTTCTCTTCCCCTTCCATTTTTTCATTAAAGCCTTCTCCCTCCCCTCACCTCCCCTTTTTAAATTAAAACCCCTTCCCCTCTCTCTCACTTATAAACTCTCTCTTTCTTTTTCCCATCCTCCCCTCCTCTCTTTCTCACTTGCAATATCTAATTTTCTCTTCCCCTTCCCTTTTTTCATTAAAGCCTTTCCCCTCCCCTCACCTTCCTTTTTTAAATTAAAACCCCTTCCCTTCTCTCTCACTTATAATCTCTCTCTTTCTTTTTCCCATCCCCTTTTTAATTAAATTACTCCCCCCTCCCCCCTCTCTCTCTCATGTGTAGGGCCTAGGTTCTCTCTCTCTCTCTCTCTCTCTCCTTTAATTAAATCAAACTTCTTTTTAAATCAATCTATTTCTCTCTCTCTCTCCCTCTCTCTCTCCCCTTTAATTAAATCAAACTTCTTTTTAAATCAAAAGTTTCTCTCTCTCTCACACAGTTAGATTAAAAATTTTAATTTAATTTTTTAATTAAAAATTTTAATTTTTTTAAATTTAAAGTTTTTCAAACATAGTTTTTCCCACACACTTTGAGAAGGAGATAGAATAAGAGAGAGAGAGAGAGAGAGAGAGAGAGAGAGAGAGAGAGAGAGAGAGAGAGAGAAGAAGAAGAAGAATGATAAAAAGAAGAAGATGGAGAGAGAAGAAGAAGAAGAAGAAGAAGAAGAATGATAAAAAGAAGAAGATGGAGAGAGAAGGGGGAGAAAGAGGAAAGAGAATAGTCTTTTTTAATTAAAGATTTTTCTTCTCCCCCTCCCCCTCTCTCTCATGCATAGGGCCTAGGTTCTCTTTCTCTCCTTATTTTAATTAAATAAAATATTTAAATTAAAAAGTTTAATCTAACACAAAGAGAGAGAGAGAGAGAGAGAGAGAGAGAGAAGAGGAGAGGGAGGGAGGGAGGGAGGGAGAGGGAAAATAGAGAGAAAGAGAATTATAGAGAGATGAAATATAAAATTTAAGAGAGAGAGAGAGAGAGAGGAAAAGAAAAAAGGAAAAGAGAGGAGAGAGGGGGGAGAGACAAAGAGAAGAACATGAGAGAGAGAAAATAAGAAGAAGAAAAAGAAATTGAACACAGTGAGAGAATTATAGAGAGAGGAAAGATAAAATTTAAAAGAAACAAAGAGAATATAAAGAGAGGAAATATAAAATTTGAGAGAGAGAGAGTGAGTGAGAGAAGAAAAGAAAAAAGGAAAAGAGAGGAGAGAGGGAGAGAGAGAGACAGAGAGAAGAAAATGAGAGAGAGAAAATAAGAAGAATTATAGATGAAGAATTTGAACAGAGAGAGAGAATTATAGAGAAAGGAAAGATAAAATTTAAAAGAAAGAGAAAAAAAGAAAAAAAAACTTTATTTTTAATTAAAATAAGAGAGAGAGAGAGAGAGAAATATACAAAGAGCAAAAAAGAAATAAGAGGAAAGGGAGGGATAGAGAGGGAAAGCGGAGAGAAAGAGAATTATGGAGAGAGAAAATATAAAATTTAAGAGAGAGAGAGAAAGAAAAAAGGAAAAAAGAAGAGAGAGGGGGGATAGAGACATAGAGAAGAAAATGAGAGAGAAAATAAGAAGAAGAGAGAGAATTTGAATACAAAGAGAACTACAGAGAGAGGAAAGATAAAATTTAAAAGAAAGAGAAAAGAAAAAAAATTAAAGAGAGAAGAAAAAAAATTACTACTATATTATTTTAGCTATAGGTTCGGAAAGCCCCAAATCTCCAGAGGGCTTCCCGAACCTACCCCCTTTTCCAAACCTCCCTTTTTCAATCAAAACCCCCTCCCCTCCTCTCTTTCTCACGTGCAATATCTCATTTTCTCTTCCCCTCCCCTCACCTCCCTTTTTAAAATTAAAACCCCTTCCCCTCTCTCTCACTTATAATCTCTTTCTTTTTCCCATCCTCCCCTCATCTCTTTCTCACGTGCAATATCTCATTTTCTCTTCCCCTTCCCTTCTCTGTGTATGTGTGTGTGTGATTAAACTTTCTAATGTAAACATTTTGTTTAATTAAAATAGAGAGAGAGAGAGAGAGAGAGAGAGAGAATAAAAGAAAAAAGGAAAAGAGAGGAGAGAGGAGGGGAGAGAGACAAAGAGAAGAAAATGAGTGAGAGAAAATAAGAAGAAGAATTATAGAGAAAAGAAAGATAAAATTTAAAAGAAAAAGAAAAGAAAAAAAGAAAAACTTTATTTTTAATTAAAATAAGGAGATATATATATATATACACACACACACACACACACAAAGCAAAAAAGAAATAAGAGGAGAAAGGGAGAGAGAGGGGGAACAGAGAGAAAGAGAATTATAGAGAGAGAAAATATAAAATATAAGAGATAGAAAGAAAAAAGGAAAAGAGCAGAGAGAGGGGGGATAGAGACAGAGAGAAGAAAATCTTACTACTATATTAATTTAGCTATAGGTTCGGAAAGCCCCAAACCTCTAGAGGGTTTCCTGAACCTACCCCCTTTTCCAAACCTCCCTTTTTCAATCAAAACCCCCTCCTCTCCTCTCTTTCTCACGTGCAATATCTCATTTTCTCTTCCCCTTTCCTTTTTTCATTAAAGCGTTCCCCCTCCCCTCACCTCCCTTTTTAAAATTAAAACCCCTTTCCCTCTCTCTTACTTATAATCTCTCTCTTGCTTTTCCCCATCTCCTTTTTAATTAAATTCTTCCCCCCCCCCCCCCTCTCTCTCTCTCATGTGTAAGGCCTCAGTTTTCTCTCTCCCTCTCTCCCCTTTAATTAAATGAAACTTCTTTTTAAATCAAAATTTTCTCTCTCTCTCTCTCTCTCTCTCTCTGTTAGATTAAAATTTTCTTCAATTAAATATTTTAAAATCTTTTTTTAATTTAAAGTTTTTTGAACATAGTTTTTCACACACTTTGAGAAGGAGATAGAATAAAAGAGAAAGAGAAAGATAGAAGATAGTCTTTGGGGATGAGGGTAGAAGTATAAAAATAGCTATGTGGGGGTTCTAGTATTATTAGAACAGGAGATTTGAGAGATGAGAAATTAGCTCATGTTTAATGGGGCTAAATCTCCTATAAGTTGGAGTAAAATTTGTAGCCTAGCTTGGTGGTTTTTTCACATTGCTAGTATGTTTGGGGTTATAAGTAGGAAAGAGCTTAGCACTCTAATATCAAGGCTCCACTTACCCTAATAGCTTTGTATTTCTAGTAAAAATGTTAAAAAATACAACATTACAATCTTTTTGCATCTTAAAAAATTCATTAAATTGGTATTCAATTTTTCATTTGGCTCTTCCACCATAATTAATAAAGATAGATATGCCAATGGGTCTAAATGTCACATTCGCAAGTCCCTTGCTCTGCCTTTTTAAAAAAATGGAGTAACCCCCTGTCTAATTTTTCGAAAGGGACCGACCCCCATCCCACATGCCACATGGTGAGGCCATACTAGAGCCTAATTGGGTTTCGGTTGGAATGACTCCTCCCAAACTTTCCACCATTCTCTATTGGGAAGCCCTTGTAATCTTCTCACCTTGTTTTGGGCGCGAATAGGTTTGTAATGTGCCGCATGGGAGGATAAAACCCACACGCTATCCTGAGTGCCACCCCCCCGGGCCGCCCGCCCCCCCCGGTTGGCTTGTCACCTTGTTTTAGTCCTTTAAAACACAGTTTAGTGCGCTTGTACGCGCAGGAATTTCAAAAGAAGGATGGCGCGCCCATCTATCCATGACATGTAGGAGGAGGAGGAGGACGGGTAGGACCGATCGTTGAGACTCCTTTCACCCTTCACGAGTACAAGTAGTACAACCAGCGCGTGCTCGGGCATCCACCTCTTGGTCTTTCCGACTCCCGAGAGAGAGAGAGAGAGCTCTCGCTGCTGACATGATGGGAATCATGGATACGTCCAGAAAGAAGAACACGCAGTACAAGTAGCTTCGGAAGAGAGAGAGAGAGAGAGAGAGAGAGAGAGAGGATGGGATGTATGGATTCTGGAACATCAAGATTCAAGCGATGAAGGCAAAGAGGACAGATATGGCGATAACTCAAATGGCGCATGAGGGTATTTCCATCTGCAATGGGAATTCTAGAAACCAGAAATAAAATTGGAAACTGCAATTAGCTGCCTTGGAAAGCTGGGGATTCACCTTGTGTTCCCTGCAAAACAAATACAGAAGAATCATGTCAAGGTCCAAGACCAAGGTTGGAACTTGGGTTGGAACTTGGGGTAGAGGGGCCAATGCGCCCCAAAATAAAATAACAAAGGTTCAAAAGACTGCCATTTGATCCTTTGTTATTTTAATAAGGGATCAAAAGAGTATCATTCATAAGGGAAAAAACAAATGGCATACGTGTGTCCCCATACACCTACCATAAATATGCTAGAAATGGGTGATGACATAAACAATTACATGGAAATGGTAGATCAATTTGGAAGGGTAAAACTTTGGCACATAGAGCAAGTTGATCAATGAGAATAGCTCCGATACATATTTAGAGTGTCATTAATATGCTTTCATTGAGCATGAAAGATTGAATTATTTGCACTTTTCTGAGAGTATTCTAGCTATCAATGATAGGTGATGATTGATCAATACCCAAGTTGGCAATAAGTCACTCAACTCCCCCCCCCCCCCCCCCCCCCCCCCCCCGCGAGCAAGTATAGTCATGATTGAGGCTAAAATATGCTTAGATTCATAGGTAGAAATGGTGGAAATAGGCTACTCTTTTGTCACCCGTGATATACATGAAGCACCACTTAATGAAAGAGAAACCCACTAGTGGACATATTAGTGTAATTATAAAGAATATACTCGCAATTGTGGATCAACATCATGCAAATTCTACACCTTTCAAGTACCAAAAAATCCTCTTTACAGAAAAAAATGCCTAGAACCCAATAGATTCATAAATTTTCTTACATTGCAAACTACACATTTGGCTCAATCATGTGGCAAAAATACAAAAGACACCAAGCTGTCAACAAATAAGAGGATGGATCTATTGGATCACTTAAATCTTGAAGGCTAAGACATGAGCTAGGTTCTATGGAGTACCCATGGGTTTGTATCAATTGAATCACCTCAATCTTGAAAAGACATAACTAGGTTCTCTGGGGTAGGTTTGCATGAAACTCAAGACCAAAATGCTCTTATTATATTCCAAATGTATTATGTCCATTGCATGACGATGCCACCTATTTGCTGAATAAAGTAAATGTGAAAGTAGTGATGAATTAATCCCAAGAGCTAACATCTCAAAATTCAAGAGAAATTCAACTTTGAGGGCTAAGATTGCAACCTCATTTGGATGCTTTTTATAATCTTGAGAGGCCTCCTCAAGATCATAAAAAGCATTTTTAATTTTCATATATTTTACTCATTCCCTTTGTAGCAAAAATAGGAGGTTGTAAAGCATTTAGCTCATCATGGAAGTCACCATTAAGAGAGTAATCTTAGAGTCCAATCAATGCACGCATATTCCATTAGTTATACGAAACCAATGCAACCTGAGATCTAATAGTAGTCACTAGCATTCTGCGCGCGCGAAGGCTGCTTTGCGGCAGCTTTGCTGCCTCGAAGCGGCGAGCGAAGTGGCTGTGCTATCGCACGGTAACTTCGCTTAACAATCCATTTCTCATCTTTCTCTTTTCTCTTTTTCCTCTCTCTCTCTCTCCCCCCCTCTAAATTCCCTATGCCTAATTCTCTCTCTCTCTCTCTCTCTCTCTCTCTCTCTCCCCTTTTTTTCTCTCCCCACTTTTCTTGTGTCTCTCTCTCTCTCTTTTTATTCTCTCCCCTCTCTTTTCCTTCTCTTTCCCTCTCCTCTTTTTTCCTTTTTTTTCTTCTCTTTCTCTCTCTTCATTCTCTCTTCATTCTCTTTTTAAATTTTTTCTTTTCTCTCTCTCTCTCTCCTTTTCTTCTCTCTCTCTCTCTCTCTCTCTCTCTCTCTCTCTCTCTTTTCCTTCTCTCTTTCTCCTCTATTTTATCTTTTCTCTCTCTACATATTCTCTCTCTCTCTCTCTCTCTCTCTCTCTCTCTCTCTCTCTCTCTCTCTCTCTCTCTCTCTCTCCACCTCACCCCACCCCCTCTTCTTTCACTTTCACACACACACACACACTCTCTCTCTCCATCCACCTCGCCCCACCCCCTCTTCTTTCACTTTCTTCCCCTCCCTCAGTCTCTCTTAAAATATGTAATTTTTATATTTTCCCTATATATAATTCTTCTTCTCATCTCTCTCTCTCTCTCTCTCTCTCTCTCTCTCTCTCTCTCTCTCTCTCTCTCTCTCTCTCTCCGCCCCCTTTTCTTCTTCTCCCCTTTCTCTTAATTTTCCGTTTTTTCTTCTCTCCCTCTCTTTCTTTTAAATTTTATCTTTTTCTTCTCTCCTTCTCTCTCTTTTAAATTATATCTTCTCTCTCTCTCTCTTCCCCCCTCTCCTTCTTCTTTCTCCCTTCCTCTCTTTCTCAAAAAATATTTAAATTTTGAAAAGACTTTTCTCTTTTCTCTTTTTCCCCATCTCTCTTCCTTTTTCTTTTTCTTTTTCTTCTTCTCTCTTTCTTTCTCTCTCTCTCCCCCCTCTCCTTTCTTTTCCTTCTCTCTCCTCTTTTTTCCTTTTTTTCTCTCTTTAATTTTTTTTTCTTTTCTCTTTCTTTTAAATTTTATATTTTCTCTCTCTATGTCTCTCTCCCCTCTCTCTCCTCTCTTTTTCTCTCTCTCCCTCTCTCTTAAATTTTATATTTCCTCTCTCTATAATTCTCTCTCTCTATTCCCTCTCTCTCTCCCTCCCTCTCCTCTTCTTTCTTTTTTGCTTTGTGTGTGTGTGTGTGTATCTATTTTAATTAAAAAGAAAGTTTCTCTTTTTTTTCTCTTTAAATTTTTTCTATTTCTCATTCTTTAATATTTTATCTTTCCTCTCTCTATAATTCTCTCTCCCTGTTCAAATTCTTTCTCTTCTTCTTCTTCTTCTTCTTCTTATTTTCTCTCTCATTTTCTTCTCTCTATCTCTCTCCCTCCTCCTCTCTTTTCCTCTCTCTCTCTCTCTCTCTTTTAAATTTAAGTTATCTTTTTATAATTCTCTTTCTTTCTTTTAAATTTTATCTTTCCTCTCTCTATAATTCTCTCATTGTATTTAAATTCTCTCTTCTTCTTCTTCTTCTTCTTATTCTCTCTCTCTCTCTCTCTCTCTCTCTCTCTCTCTCATTTTCTTTTCTCTATCTCTCTCCCCCTCTCTCCTCTCTTTTTCTTTTTTCTTTTTTCTTTTCCTCTTTCTCTCTCTCTCTCTCTCTCTCTCTCTCTCTCTCTCTTAGATTAAACTTTTAAATGTAAACTTTTTGTTTAATTAAAATAAGGAGAGAGAGAAAAAAACTTAGGCCTTACACATGAGAGAGAGAGGGGGGAGGGGGAGGAATTTAATTAAAAAGGGGAGGGGGGAAAGAAAGAGAGAGTAGAGATTCGAGGCTTTCCAAACCTATAGCTAAAATAATATAATAGTAAGATATATGAAGTAGATGTGAATACCTCATCATACCAATTGCTTTTGGTGATAGCACAACCCTTACATAAAGACAATACTAGCAACTTGAGGTTTGGTGGTGACTTGTGGAGATAAAAAGAATTTAGATCTCCTTTGTGAACAAATTGAGAGCTTCTTCTTGCCCACTACTTTAGGGGTGATATCCAAGGATTGTGGTGCTCATGCTATCATATTTGTGAGTCACGAGTCAAGAATGTGATAAACTTATAGGAGGATTATGATCATGATGGAGCTATTATGTTTGATGATGTGCATTGTCTTTGTGGTACTTGAAAGTCATGATGATTCCCAAGAGTCTTCCTCCCAAAATTACTAACATTCATTTCATCTTTTAGTGCAATATATTATGGACACACTCTTATACACCATTTTCCACATGATTGTGACCTAAGATTGTGATATTATACCCAATTTTGAGCTATATTGCTTTTTATCTCATATGAGTATCAAATCCCTTCAATTTCTAAACAAGGCTATGCTGCAATGTGTTTTTTTAAAGATTGGAGATTTTGATGATTAGTAGTGTCCCTAGGGTGTGCTCTAGTTATTATTCCTTGTGAACATCACAATGTGTATAACAATGGGAAGGAAGCTATGGAGAAAGAGAGCAAAAAGAGTATATAGCACAGTTCTAGAAAGAAAGAGAGAGAGAGAGAAAGCATGTGGGAACCCTATTTGAATGTAAATGCTTCCAAAGCTCTTAGCGTATTCAGTCTAGCCTTTGTTTAAATGTCCTAGTTAGGTAGAGCTCTTTCCCACATGCACAGTAAGACTCATGGCAAAGTTGCAAGGATAAATATCTAATGTTTAACTCAATTGTAGGCTTGAAGTGAAAGATAAAAAGACCAAGAAAATGTTATCACTTGTGACCCATAATGAAAATACGAGGAGAGATCATACCATCCCTATTGCTATATGCATAAAAATATTAATACCTAACAATAATGTTTGTTGCAAAAAACATGTTTTTGAGATTGTTGTCTGCCACATCAATATAGTCTTCATTGTTGTGAGGTTTTCAAGGTAGACCTTGAGGGCGCATGTTCATGGTGCCATTTAGGAAAACATGTTGAGTGAGATGTTCGACAAAATCATGTAAGGGATTATATATCACATGCAATATTAATTCTAAGAAGAGGAAGGATGGCTTTATATCACTGTTAACTAATTTTAGGACTACAAAAAATAGTGATTTCTCTAAATAGTGGTTACAAAAAATCATAGCTACAAAAGATCAAGTTATTAAAGCAGTTGCAAAAGCCACCAAGATTTACCAAAAGCACCATTTTTAGACGTCATCATTACAATGACTATAACAAATGGTAATGTCCAAATAATGAGTAACAGTCGGATGCGTGATAGTGGTTCAACTATTGGGTATAGGCTGTAAGTATTTGGGAGAATTATCTAAAATTTTTAATTGGGATTCTACATGGGCTTCTCATATGGCAAAGATGAAGGACATGTTCCATAATTGGAATTTTAGATTGCATGTGGCTCAACCCATTAAATATACAAATCTTTATGAAGGTAATAAAGCATATTCATCTTATATGCATGATGGAGATATGTATGGTTTTAGCCAATAGTCATATTTTGGATGTCCCTCTCATGGTCATTCTTTTGAGTAACTAATGCATGAGGATAGATCTTTTGGATGTGCTTCTTATGGGCAGCATCATGTGTGCCATGGGCTCGAGGGGTCACCATATGTAAACCCTTTATATCACGTGTGTTCGAAGGATATTAGAAAATATCATTTCCTTACATGTTGTAAAGTAATAAATGACCCCTTTTTCTTTAATAAACATTATGAATTTTTTCCAAATTGTAATTAAAAACCCCTTATGTATATATAATCCTATAAACTTTACTAAATACAATAACCCTTTTGTTGATCACACATGGTATACTTATATTTTTTAAGGTGGCACCCTCGAGGCTATGGGCAACAAGTCAATAAAGACCATGCATGCTCTTATGAGCAACATTATAGTCATAAGCATGGATAGCCATTTGATGGTTATGAACAAAATGGTTATGACTAGCATTATGGTCATGGCCAGCAACATGCAAATATACATAACCAAAAAGCAAATGCATATGGATAACAATATGCTAATGTTTATGCATAATTTCCTCTAGAATTATTGTCCTATGAGTAGCAAAGTTATGATGATAGTGCATATTCTTTTCGGCTATGTTCAAATGAGCAACAATCTTTTGAAGATTCGGTCAACACAAATATAGATTAATGCAACAGGACAGAATTCTTACTATTGAAAGATGAGCAGAAGATGGAGCACAAGCATAAGTAAGAAGAGAGCAAGAGCTATGGAGGTTCAAGCAAAAAGAGAGAAACCGTTGTGTTGGAACTCCAGCAGTCATGATGTGTAACCTACCTTCCCTTATTCTACTTGTCACTAAAAGAATAAAGAATAAAGTGACAATGATGGGCATCCACCACTTGTAGTGTACAAGTATACGGATTTGTATACAAGTAAATGTAGGCAGCTAGGATACGGCCTTTAACCCCCAACACTTATTTGTGGGAAGTACTTATATAATGATACATTGTGGGCATACATTCCAAAGGGTTATATTTCAAGTGCAGTGAACAATGGTCGCCTCATCATAAATACACATGTTAGACAAAGAAAGCTAGGGTATTGATCATGTTAAAGCATTCCCACGAAGAAAAAACTAAATAAAATATTCATGAAAATAAAGAGCAAGAAGAGCAAGAAGAAGAAGAAGAAATGGATGAAGAGCAAGAAGAGGAAGAGGAAGTAGATGAAGAGCAAGAAGAGGAAGTGGAAGTGGATAATCATGAGAAAAATAAAGGGTAACATGGATTTCATGAAGCTTGTTACAACATCAATCAGCCTACAAACCTAGAGCATCATTGCAAATGCCATGCAAATGAGGAGTATGAAGAATTATGAAGATGAGTTCTTTGAAGATCATGCAAGATATCCTACTTTCAATGAGGTAGCCTACATAGAGTTTAATGGAGAGCAAAGATTTCCTTTGGACCCAAGGGATCATAGCCTTGAGGATTTTCATGACGTGTACCCATTTGATCCGGATATTGATGAATTCATGGAAGATGTCCCATTTGATCCAAGAGGTATTGATGGAATAAATATTTTTATGGAGGATATCCATGGATGTCATGGATGTTATGGACATGATCACTACTTTAATGGCTACCCATTTGATTCTTTAATGACAATCATTTTGGCATGCTTTTGATGAAGAATTTATACTTACCATAGGTACATACAACCATACCTCTAAATAAGTCAAAGATCCCTCAAAACAATGGACCTATCAAAGCTTTAGGATAGTGGACAAATTGTTGTAATAAATTACTATGGTGAATTAAATTGGCCTAACTCAATCAAACTTGAACTTTTATGGAGGAGATCCTACATAGTATATACTTTATTATGCAGTTCATTTGCGAAAATTGGAGATATCTTTGAAGAGTTGTGGAAATTTTCCCATGACAACCCTATTTTGACAATTCACAATAGTTCACTATACTCTTTCATTTGTGTTACATTGATTGAAGGGATCTTCTTCAATAGGACTTCTACTTCAACATGGGTCTACATCTCAACAAGCTATCCTTAGAATTTTTATTGTAATTCTCCCAAAAATTTCAAGCTTTGAGTACAAAGCCTCTTGCAATAAAGAAAAATGTGCACATAATAAGCCTAAGGTACTCTAATTAGGGTTTACTATATAAGGAAGGGATGTAATCGTGCACACCATCTTTATTTTGGCTTTGTTTTTAGGACCAAAAAGGGTTATACTTTCTTAGTGTGCATATTCTTGCCACGGTGTCATAATAGGAGTCCATGATAGATCAAAAGGGATGATTAGATTAGGAAGGACAAATCAAAGAATAGATTTGATGGAATAGGTAGGGTAAATGAGAAGTAGAGATTCCAAAAGGATTACAATAGATTAGCATAAGAGTCAATCAAACATTCATTAAAAAAAGCTCAAAAACTCATTAAAAGTTTCAACTCATGCACTAGCAACTATATCAGTTGTGTGCATTCATCTTGCATACATGTATTACTCTTGCTTGAGAGGGCATACCAATCATTTAATATATGCAACTTACATAGGCAAGAAAAAGGAAACTTGAGGCCTCTTTGTTATTTGTTAGCTTGAAAGTATCATTGATCGTCAAAATGAATCAAATTATACAAGTGAAAACCACAAATAGGTCCATTGTGCCTCATGAAAAATCCTAAGCATGTCAATTGGCTTGCAATGCATGCTATTTGAAATCATTAAGGTTGGTTTTAAAATCCTACAATTCTCTTATATTTGTCTTGCACTTGCAAGCTTGAGTCATTTGATGCATTCTATGCTTATGGAAGCACTGTTCAAGCACCAGACATTTTCACCTACACTTACAAGTAATTGTCCTACAAGGAAATTGGTGCATACTTACTCATGGATGCTTAAACACATGATAATTAAAATTAAGTTTTCTTGTATTCATTTTTTATCCTTTCTTGAAAGCACATCCATTTTCACTCATGTTACAAACACTTCCAATTACCTGTATGAGCTACACCTTGCTCAAATCTTGTAAAGAAGTCTCAAAATAACTTTAAAATTTTATTTTGTCTGAATTTAGAGGTAATCCTTCTAGATACCTTAAGAATACACAATTTTGGTCATTGGAATCCCTTCCAAGCATCAATCCTTAACCCTATAGCCCATTGTACTCTCTATTTTTGAGGGTACACTATTTTAATCATCAAGGAAACTCTAGCATCAACTTTGAGCCTCAAAGGCTTCATAGTTTAAAGGTAGTACCCTCAATGCATATCTTGATCCTACCTCAGAAAGATCCTTTATTCACCTTAAATTATTCCCCCATCATCCCTATCAAGGTATTCACACCCTAATACCCTGAGAGTACCCTCTAGACCCCGTGGATCTTAGTGTGACATCATTAGTAGACCCTGAAAGCACCACATACCCTAGAACACCACCCTAGAGTGCATAGTGTTGACTTGCCTTTAACAATAGACCTTGCCTTTATTGGTTATTTCCTTTTAGAGAAATATGTCATGAAGTGTCCTTTCATCTCAAACTCATCAAGCCCCATTGCTCATACACTCCAAAGGGCCACTAAGCTTAATAGAAGCATGACACTTCATTCGCTTGGAACCTAAGAGGGAACCCATATACACTTCAACAATTATCCCTTCAGGTATTGGATTTTGAATACATCAAGGGAAACCATCATTCATAAAGAGACATCTCTCAAGGCCCTTGCAAAGGTTGATCACTTTGCTTTCATCACAAGAACTCATAGCCTTGACATAGAAGCATTACATCTTGCCTTTAGGTTGAAAAGCAGCCTATTTGCACTTGGATATGTTCCTTTGGGAAATAGAAAAGGTGAATACCTCAAGGGTTAGTACTCCTTTCACTTACACACCCTAGATCTCCGTTTACTACTCCAAGATCTTGTATTGACACCATAAAGCATCACTACCACTACAAATAGAACAAAAATGCTCAAAGTGTGGCATCACACACCTTTATGCAAACCACCCTAAGTGGAAATCATTCACATGCAAAGCACTTTAGCCATCACTATCCTTAAGTTTATTCAAAGTTGAGTTTTAATGAGGATCCGACTCCAATCCCCTTGAATGAAATGATATGAGCATAGAGTAAGAGGGCAAATATAAGCCTTCTCTTTATTGGTATGGATAGATCCCAACTCAAAAACACTCAAAACCCCTAAGAGCACGGAGTAAGAGGGAAAGTAAGCCTCCTCAAATCATTTTTATGGACAGATCCCAATCAAAAAGAGGGGTACTAAAAAGAAAACCAAAAAATGAAAGGTGGCAAAATAGTCTTAAAGAGTTAAAGTGCAACCATGTTACCCTTAGGCAAGCCTGTATCAAGTACGAAAAGTTTTACATCAATATTTAAAATTCATGATCCTGAGAGAAAGTGGGAGAATATCTAAACCCCAAGCATGTGTTAGAATTTATTGACAAAGCTAAGGATCAAATCAAGGATGCCCAAAAGGGATTTCAAGACCAGGAAGAGGTGTTAGACCAAATTGCTTTATGCATTTTGAGCATTATGCATTTACCAACCCCAACAAGATCACAAATTTGTGGGAGACCAAACTAGTTAAATAAGAGATACCAAGTACTAAGCCATGTACCACAAGGAGCAATGACCAATAGATTGTAGAGGGAGCTCACACTCAACCGCCAAGACCCACGGACCACTTATTGCTTCAAGCGTTTCAAGCGAGCTCTAATGGCTATCTCTCACCTAGCCGACGCGTCATCGATCCTACGAGTGTAGTGAGCTTACTTTGATGTCGATGTGAGTAGCCCCTCCCTCACACATCTCGGTAGCTCCATGATTCTTGATGCAAGCTCAAGCATCCTCCATCACCAAGCTCCATCCTCCATAGCCGCGCGCGCGAGAAAAGAGAAGAGAAGAGAAGAGAAGAAGAGAAGAGGAGACGGTGAAGAGCTTCACCCTCTTGATCCCTCACTCCCACACACTCACTCCCTCACACTCTCACACTCCCTCTCTCAAGAGCACACACAAGCAAGAAGGAAGAGAAGAAGAGAAGAAGATAAAAGCTCTTGTTAGCCACACACCAAAGAATGAGCTTCCATTCATTTTTTTGAACTTTATATACAAGCCCTAAAATCCCATGGGCACCCATCCCCTTTTTTACATGACCGGCCATTGTGGCAAGGTCTTTTTTCCATTTTACTCTTCTAGCATTATGCCTTTAGCCTACACCCGTCTAATATTTTTCAATTGGCACAGAAGGGAGCCTCGCGCTCTTTTACAAGAGTTTTCTAAGTTTTTGAGGCGCCTTTCATTTAAAATTGCACTTTTTGTCCCGGCTTAACTTTAGCGGTCGCCTGTGTGTGTTTGCTCTTTTTCCGTGCTTTTTCTGCTTTTTCCTTCATTTTCTGCCATCTTGACTCGGGGTTAACATTACCCCCCTCCTAGACGGGTGCCAGTCCCATGGCACTTCTATGTTGTTGTAGAGTGGTAGGCAATTGGACAAATGATGATGTAAAGGGGAGGGCCACGTGGAGATTCAGGTGCTCGTGGAACCTGAGGAAGGATGGTTGTCGGAGAAGTTAAATGGATAGCGGGTGGTTGACGAGGCCTCCGAAGTTGGTGGTTTATTGCTTTCTGTGATGCCTGACAGGAGAAGGTGTTGTGATCTACCTAAGGGGAGTGTCTACTACCGTACCATGTTAGTGTACTGTGCTCGTGCTAGTGGAATGGGGAGGTGGGTCTAACTGCAGGCAAGCCTGGGTGATGTCCCGCACTTGAGGACCCCATTTGTGCCGAGGGAGGTGCGGTGCAAGTGGCTTAGGGCGATAGGTCTAACCATAGGCGAGTGTTACCTCCCTAGGTATGTCCTGCCCTTGATGTGCCTTAAGGGTGAAGTGGGGGAGCAAAAGGGGCTAGGGGGTTAGGAGCGGAGCCGGCCGATCGAAGCCACCGGGCACACCTAACTTGAGAACCCCTAGGTGCAGTGATAGTGCTTATGTGGTAATTGAGTGCTTCTACAAGTGAGTGCTTGTGTTGTCATGCTTTCTGCTTTGCCTTTCTTTCTTAGCTTTTCTCTTTTTGTACGTTCTTTGCTTTTCTTTTCTTTTCTTCTCTTTTTTTTTTAAAGTTGTTAATAAGGGAAGAAGTTACAGAGGAGGATATGGCTACTGTTGCTCACTCTGATCATGTTGGGAAGGAGGTTGGGGTTTGCAGGATCTATTAAGGAAGGGTCGGCTTTGCAGATACCTACGTAGATCGAGGCGGGTTTGGAGTGTGGTGGTGGAGAGGAAGGGATGATTACAAGTCGAAAATCGGCTATCGCTCATATCCTCTAAAAGGGCTAGGCAAAACGAGGGTAGGAGCGTGGCTCGCATCATGAGACGGGCCATGGCACAGCTATCCATCATGTTAGGAACGAAGAAGAGAGGGGGTAAGTTGCGCTCTTGCGGAGTGGGATCTATCCTAAGGAGAATTCTAAGTAGGCGAAGGTAATTACAAGTGGTGATAAATGCTGGGTTAGGGCAAGAGGAGAATGTGTCTAGGAAGTGTACAATGGCATTACATAGATTGCTAGGGGTGAAGGTAAGAGCATCCTCGTAATTTGTACAATTAGGGTTGTAGATGATTGGGAAATCATACCTTCCATGGGCACTTGGGTCAAAATCGACTCCAATCCTCCGAGGGTACGGCATGTGAGTGGGATCATTACGCTTGGAGGGGAGTGCATTGCAAAAGGTCATCCAAGTGTCCATATTCATCAAACATAGCCTTCTCCTCCATAGAGGTTGGCTTTCAAATCCTGGCACAGATTTTGGTGGTCTGAATACCTTGTTCTACTAGTATTCGTTGTCTACATTGGTCCATGCAGTCGGATGCTGCTCTCTTTGCAGCAACCACCTGTCTCTTAGCCTTCCAGTGACACCTATGACTTCCTCCACCACTTTAATGGGTAAAACTCTTCTTAAGTTCGTGTGGAAGTTGAAAGCAAAGTCATAGGGTTGTTTATTCAGCTCTTGCTGCTCCCAAGCGGTGATGTTTGCTTGGAAGCGCACAGGGCGCTCTTCTAGGGTGGGCAGAATTGGCACTGCGGCCGGTATCACTGGCCAAGCCCTCTGTCTAGCCCTGACCTCTTCAATAAGCTTCCTCTGCCTTTCTTCTTGAGCGGCTGCTCTCTCTGCGGATAGGTCAATGGGCGGCTAGTCTTCTGGTGGTGGCGAAGGGGGTGGATGGACCAACTCCTCCTCTTGAGGCCCCATTTCGAAATTGAAGTCGGTCTCATCCCCCTCTTGCCATTGCTCTTGCTACACTGCCTCTGCTGTGAAGCCCAATGAGTCTATCTCCTGGGGAGATAGCCCTGCCTCTAGTAGTGAATTACGTTGTTCTTCCAGGCTTGGGCTAGCTCTTGTCATTTGAGCCGGCAGTTGTAGTCCTGCTTTTACTGCTCTGCGTGCCATGCCTAGTTTCTTGTAGGCTGTTTCCACGGTCTCGTTGTCTTCTGGCACTGTTATGTCCAGCAGGGTGGTCGTGAAAGCACGTTGTTGAGCATTGAAGCTCATGGAGACGGCACCTGCCTTGTTTTCCGCCATCAGTTTATCTTTCTCCAGCTGTCCTAGGCGTTGGGCGAGAGTCTTCACCCGGCTTTCATTGTGAGTGGCCCACTCCTCGGCCCTCTTTCTCATATCCTCCAGACTCTCGCCTTGCCTTTGAGCCAGCACTGTTAGTCGCTGCTCTTGGTCTTGCATGTCCTTCTTCAGTTGTACCTGTTTCTCTTGCTCTGCACTCAGCTCCTGTTTTAACTTTTCTATATGTTGCTCATACCTACGAGCTCTCTCTTCTCATACCACTTCCAGGTCATTCACAGCCTTCTGGATCTTCTCCCCCTGGGCCTGCAGATCCTCGCAAAATCCTACAAGTTCATCATTTCGTTGTCTTAAAGATGCCATGACCTCGGCGTCTTCACTAGCCTTGGTCTCATACTCGGCTTCCGCATCCTCCTTTTCCTGGAGCTGCCCTTTCAGATAATGTAGTTCTCTTTGAGCTGTGGCTAGCTGCCTTGTTGTTTCCAGCTGGAAGGCAGCTCTAGCCTCTTTCTCAGCTTTCAGCTCAGCAACAGCCACTGCTTTCTTCTCTTCCTTCGCCTTTTCCAGCTGAGCTAGCAGCTGCTTCACGTATTCATCATATTCTTGTGCTAGCATGCCTGTTGTGGGGACGGAGGTGGTGGAAGTTTCTGTTTTTTGTCTCTTTGGGTCCCTTTGCGACTCTGCATCAGCAACTATAGGTCTCTTAGTTCCGGGTGCAGAGGGCATGACCTCTCCTCCTCCTTGGCCCATCTGCTTGTCAACCAAAAACTGCACCCACTCCAAGACATTGCTGAGATCGACCTTGGGAGTGGAGCCTTGGGTGGCGGTGGTAGTGGGCATTGTCGTGATGAGAGTGGCTGGTGTGGTAGGTACAAAGAGAGGGGGAATTAGTGCCATTGGTTCTTTGCCTTTTCCTTCTACTAGGGGCGGGGGTGTGATTTTCGGCACACTGGTACTGGAACCAGGTGCTTCTGTTCTACATGGGCTCTTTGCGCCCTCCTCATCTCTTTTGTGTTGCTCCTCAATGGAGTGACGGGTGGCCAGTGCTATTTCTTCCTCTTGCTTTCTTCTCAACTCCTGTTCAGTCTTCTTCCTCTCCTCCTCTGCCTTCTTTGATTCCATCTCATCTAATCTTGCCTCCTCTTGCTCCTTCTTTTTTCTCTCCTCCTCATCCTTGAGCGACTCCCTCCGAGCCCTCTCCAGATCTTCTTTTTCTTTTTTCTTGTGCTCTTCTTCCCTCTTTCCATGCAAGGCTTTCGTTCTTTGTTCTGTGTGCCTCTGTGGGTTGCCCTGGGACTCTCCCTCTTCGTCTTTGTCAGTCTCTGTTTCATCTGAAGACCTGTGCTGTTCTTTTATGTGAGGCGGGGGTTGTGACGGTGACTTGTCACTTCCTTCTTCGTCTCCCTTCTTATCTTCTTCTTCCCGTCCTTGCCCTAGTGCTTCTCGGATTATGGCAGTAAGGACGCCTCCAAACCCTATGGTTGAGGACTTAGAGGATGATGCCTTGTGTTTTGATCTGGACGATGGAGATTCTCCTCCAGTGGCTCTTCCTCCCGTTGCTAGAGCCTTAGCTGAAGCCTCTATAGTTCTCCTCACAAACCTGTTCAGGTTTACCTCGTCCAGTGATTGTGCCGCAATGCTGTCGAGTAGAGGCATGTTGATCCGGCTCATTATGGTATTGTACCCCTGGCTCGAGAACAAAGTATGCACCATTTTTGCTTGCAGCTGGATATATCTGGGTTTGGGATGTCTGCCAAGCTAATCCCATCGTTGGTATGGACCTTCACCTTGTCCATTCCCAACATAGCGTAGACATCCCTCTTTGGCTTTCTTTCCACTCTAGTTGGCAGCCCCAGTGCCCTCTCCACCAATTCCGGGGTCAGCTCAATCTGTACTTGCCGGGTGGCTTCATTCTCGTGCACTGTGATGGTGCCTCTGTTTCTGTTAAAGGTGCGCAAAAAGTCGGCGCACTGGGTGTAGTCCACCCCCTGGCCCACTGCTTCTAGGTATTTCTGCAGATGGCACTGGTTTATAATCTGGCGCACTGCCGGCTCTTCGATGGCCACATCTTCAAGGTTGAAGATGTGACGGGAACTTCAACTGGCTAAAGGCTCTAGTCTCCACCATGAGCCCGTACTTTGCTTGTTGCTCCTCCTCCGAGAAGGGGAGCTTGCCAGCCTTGTCCTGGCTTGCCATGATAGATGCCTGCAAGTTCAACCATTTCCACTATTAGTGCTTTTTGACAAGTAACTTACTGAAAGAAGAAAAGCGTGGCAGATTTTATTGATCTGAAATATTTTGAGTATAGCCTTAACTTTTCTTTTCAGACTTTTACCCTTGCATTTCAACTTTTATTGACATTTCATACTTGGTTCACTCTTTAAATTCCACCTTTTTAAATTCCACCTTACCCCTCCCCCTTTGAAACGAGAAGAATCCGTCCCAGGATTGGAGGTTGAGAGGACAAGGGCATTTAGCATACAGAGCATCAGTCTATTTGCGCAGGAGCCAAGCATAGAAGTTGGGGTTGTACTGTAGCTGAGCTTCACGGTCTAAATCGAATGGACGGATACCCACATGCGTGATGTATGTTAGAACATCGGTTAGGAGATCGCCAGAATCGAGCGACTAGCAATGTGGAGTTCTTCCTCTGTTAAAAGGCGGTCAAGGTAGGGATGCCCCTTAATGTGCTCTTCCATGGGTCGGCCACGAAGAGTAGTTAATACTCGATACGAGGTTGGCACGACATAAGTGGGATCGTACTCTACTGTTTTGATTGCGCGGCGCTGCTCAGCGTTGGTCATTATGTGGCACCCCTCAACTTTCCATTGCAGCCTAAGAGTGTACTAATGCTTCAAAAACATGGAGTCAGTATCAACGAGCTTGGATAACTCTATGATTTCGTGATCAGTTATAGCAGAAGTGGTTCGCTGATCGTAGGATTGCGCGGCGCTGCTCAGCGTTGGTCATTATGCGGCACCCCTCAACTTCCCATTGTAGCCTAAGAGTGTACCAATGCTTCAAAAACGTGGAGTTAGTATCAACGATCTTGGATAACTCTGTGATTTCCCGATCACTGATAGCAGAAGTGGTTCGCTGATCGTAGGATGTGATGAGACGTTGTTTAATGGCTTGCTCTTTGGAGATCTCGCTGTTGAGCAACTCAGCAGCAGATCGAGAAGCTTTTGCAAATGCGAATTCAAAGGTCTCCCAAGAGCAAGGCATATTGCGCACTTCTGTTACAAAGGGTTCTTCTAATAGACCTAAGTCCAAGCGGTCGTAGCTAAGGGCTAGCGACATGAAGGTGGCATCAAGTTGTTTAATGCATTCCACCACCTCATCCCCAGTGTCCTCAGCGAGGTCGGCGGCCAGCACTAAAAAGGACTTGCATTCATATGAGGGCGTAAGGCCGACGGGTGGTCGAGGTTTGCTAGAACTAGAGGCCTTGGTAATACAAAGTTGCGGTTGGGAGTTTCCTTGAGCCTGCAGTTGGGCTGTTTGGAATATGGGTGGATTAGGGTCAGCCACAATTGATGGACTGTTGCATTCAGGTTTGCTTTGGGGAGTCGGATTTGGTCGGATGATGCCTCCTGTGATGGTGGCTGTTGCTTGGGCCAATAGGCCTGTGCGACTCTCTTGGGCCGAAGCGTAGATGAGTCGGATGGCTAGGGCTCTGGAGAGCACTGCGGCTTATGGTTTTGAGGTGTTATGGGACGTGGGCTGATCAAGCTTGAGGGTGGCGTATGAATAGTGCCTCTGGCCGTGGGGACCTTAGGGATCCACAACCAGGTATTTCCCTCGTAGTAGCCTTGCGCATACAAGAGGGCTTTAGGGACCCATCTTTGCTTGATCATGCGGCGCTTCCTGTGATTGCGTCTTGGCCTCCTAGGTTTAGAGTTTTGGGTCTTATGAGGATAGGAGCGTCGACTCCTAGGCGGTTGTTGCGGCTATTTAGGCACCCATTGAAGACGAGGCTGTTGGGCCTTAGCTTTGGCTGCTGTGGGTTGCGGTTTATGGAAGTCAGGGAGTGGCGGCCACGCACTACCCCCTCCTTAGTCTTGCCTATGGATATTTCTATCGGTGGCTTTGCGGATGGTGATGGTGTCGCACAGCCCTTGCTGAAAGCTGTGACAATGCGCATGTTGCCTATTGCTAGGTGGATGCGCTGCGACTCATAATCAACATTATAGTGAGTCTATTTTTTGAAGGTTCGCCCCAGCAGTAACTCCGTGCTTGCATCTGTAGCACTTGGCAATATGTAAAAAAGCATTGGAACAGTCTCAGACTCGATAGAAACGGCGACTTTGCACTTGCCGAGAAGTGCGTATGAGTGGGCCCCATATGGGTTTAATTTGGCAATTGTGGGTTGAAGTAGTGGTTTGCCAAGTTGGATCCAATGACTGTGGGTTAAGACATTGAAGTCTGCTCTCTCGTCAATCAAGGCGTTGAAAGCGCATGTTTGCTTGGCAGTGACCGTGATACAGAGGTAAGCAGGTTCTACGGCTTCCTCATCCTCTTCGTTGATTTCAGTGATTGTAGCTACTCGTACTTTGACCGGTAGTTCTAACAATGGTGGCTCATGTAAAGGATGCGTGGGAGGGTAGTACTTCTTGACATGACTACCATTGAAGAAGCCTATTCCCTCACCGTCTAGTGTCTCAAGCTCGACATTGCCGTTCGGCTGATCACATGAACCTTGAAGGGTCCGAGACCTCTGAATTTCATTTTTTGCTTATGCCCCTTAACTGAGTAAAGAAGCACTAAGTCACCATGTTCGAACTCGCGCTACTTGACATGCTTGTCAAACCAACTTTTGCGTCGGGCTTTCTCACAGATAAGCGCGTGGGTGGCTAGAAGATGAGTCTCTGATAGGCATTCAAGCTCGACTAGGTGTTGCGTCCATGCCTCCTTCCCTTCCCATCGTTCTTGAAGTGCTATTCTCAGGTTAGGAATGAAGAATTCTAATGGTGGAATTGCCTCAGTTCCATAGGTCAGCCTAAAGGGGATTTGGTTGACAGTCGTTTTATAAGCTGTGCAATAGGCCCACAAAGCTGCCATCAGCTTGTTGTCCCAGTCGTCGCTGCGTGAGGCTGAGACTAAAGTTTGTCCCAGTCGCTGCGTGAGGCTGAGACTACTTTAGTCAAGACATTGACAAGAATCTTATTAGTTGATTCTACCTGGCCATTCGCCTGAGGGTAGTATGGTGAGGATTTGCGATTGATAATGAGAAATGTGGACAGGAGGTGCGCTATCACTTCATTGATGAAGTGCGTGCCTTGGTCACTGACCAGTTCTATGGGGCAGCCGAATCGCGAGATCACTTGCTCCCATAAGAACTTGGCAGTCGTCCTAGCGTCGTTCTTACGTGTCGCTCTTGCCTCTACCAATTTTGTAAGGTAGTCCTTGGCCACAATGATATATTTGGCTTGTGAATATTGTGCCGCAGGACTGATGGGTCCTATGAAGTCGATGCCCCATTTTTCGAATGGTTGTCGAGCAATAACTGGGGTCAACTCCATCTGATCCTTGCAAATCGGGACTTTTATCCGTTGGCACTCATCACAATGCTTGACGAATCATGCTGCGTCGCGGAAAAGCGTGGGCCACTACAATTGAGACTACAGCACCTTTCATGCTGTCGTGTCCTCGCTAAAGTGTCCTCCCGCAATGCCGTTGTGTGCCTCTGAGAGCACATCGTGCATCTCGTGCTCGCATACGCATCTACGCAGCAATTCATCTTGCCCCAACCTATAGAGTTGGCCTACAATCAACTGATAGGGATGGATCTTAAGGATTAATCGCCTAAGTCGGGCTTTTTCTATTGGTCGCTCAGGCAGTCCGTGCTCAAGCACTTGGACTATGTCATCCGCCCAATATGGCGTTAGATCAGCCTTGAATAACTCTCTCTCGCTAGATAGGTTAAATAGATGGGCATCGGGTAATTCATCAACGATACCTTGTCCAGTGGCTTCTCCCGTGGGGATGTGTGACATGTGATCAACCATGTAATGTTGTTTTCCCTTTCGTACTACCACGGAGAAATCGAACTCTAGAAGCAGAAGGAGCCATCGAGCTATGCACCCTGTAGTGCAAGGTTTGTTTACGAGATAGAGCAAGGCTTGATGGTCCATGAAGAAGGTAAAGGGTGTGGCCAAAAGATAATGCCGGAATTTCTTCACAGCGAACACCATGGTTAATCCCTCTCTTTCTGTTATTGAGTAGTTCATTTCCGTCTCAGTGAGTTGTCTGCTAGCAAAGCTCACTAGATAATCTAAGTTGTGTTCGCCAGGTTGGCACAATACTGCCCCCACGGCAAACTTAGAAGCATTGATGTGCACGTGGAAGGTAATGGTCCAATTGGGGGCTCGTAGAATTGGTGCTATTATTAGAGCCTTTTTCAATTCTTCGTACGCTTGTTGGCATGCCTCGGTCCATTCAAAGACGATCAGCAGCTTGTATAATGGTTTGGTGATCAACGCATAGTTCAGTACAAACCGCCGATAGTACCCCATATGCCCTAAGAAGCATTGAACTCACTTGTAGTTAATTGGGGGTGGAAGGTCAACAATAACCCTGACCTTCGAGAAGTAAGTGGCAATGACGTTCTTCGACACCACGTGCCCTAAGATGCATCCGTGCTTAACCCAAAACTTGCACTTTAAGGGGTTCAAGGAGAGACGATACAAGCGACACTGCTCAAAGATTGCGCAAAGTTTGTCTAAGTGTTCGATCCAGGTCAAGTGGACACAGAGATCGTCAACAAAGGCTTCTAACTCCTTGTGAAGCATGTCCTTAAAGATGGTGCACATGAGACGTTGGAAAGTGGTAGGGGCATTGGTCAACCCGAAGGGCATGACTATGTATGCAAAGATACCCCACTCAGTGGCAAAGGCGGTCTTGTGCCTCTGTCCGCAGGATGCACTTGCACCTGGTTGTACCCTGAGAAGCCGTCCAGAAAACTATAGGCTTCCTTGCCTGCTACCCTCTCAAGCATGTGCTCGGTGTATGGCAATGGATAGTTGTCCCTCTTCGTAGCAACGTTCACCTTCTTGTAATTGACGCACACTCGGATTTTGCCATTCTTCTTCATCACAATGACTATGGGCGATACCTAGTCTGTGTGCTCAATTTCATAAATGAATCCAGCTCTCATCAGCTTGTCAATTTTCTCTTTGACAGCATGAGCGTATTTTGGATTCATAGGGTACGGTCGCTGCTTGACCGGCGTTGCGTCTGGCGTCATGGGCATGTTGTGAGTCACGACACTCGGATCTACCCCCTTAAGCTCCTCTAAGGACTAGGCAAACGCGTCTATATACTCTCGCAAAAGAGCGACAAGGCTCGTTTCTTCTTCATCAGTCAAATCATCGGCAATGAATACTGGTCGGGGTGTTTTCCCTTCCTAGGCTAAGTCTATCTCCTTGACTTTGGCTGGTCCCTCGATTGGTTCGCTCGTTTGCCCTTGACGCTTGGCATCTAACAGAACTACTACCATATCCCCTTTTTTGAATTTTGTGAAGCGTTTAGGGAGGTCCTGCGGCTTTCGCTGTTCTTCTGTTCGTGTATCCCTGGGTTGCTTTGCCTTTTCCTGCCTTAACCGTCTGCGCCTCAGGTGGACGGGTAGGTCCCCCTTGGTACGTCTAGTCATGGGCAGGGCCTAGGGATCTCTAGATCACTATCCGAACTAACTTTCGATTCAGAGTCAAACCCTCCGTCTTCGCTAGAAGAGGTGGTCTCCCCTAGTGGCCGCAGTTCAAATGGTGATTCAGTCCTAAGTACTGATGAATGGCTCCTACGTGTTCCAACCAAGCGCGATCACATTCCATGCGCATGACTCCTCACTCTACCCTAAAGGTCTGCTTTTTTTGCGGCTTGGAGTCTGCTCGTATCTGCTCAATTTCTTGTCCTTCAGTGTCGTATTCTGCAGTATCTACTTCACCCTTGCTCTCATCACTGAAGGATTGACAATCTTCGTATTCGTCGCTAGAATCTTTGTCATCCGACTGCTCGTTGTCTCCTAGGGTTCGGTATGTCTCGTGTCGTTGGTCAGGAACTAGGGCCCAGTTATACATGAGGTTTAAATCATGCACCCTGGTCCATTGCCACTTGGATTTCTCTAAGAGATCCTGGAGTGGTTTGAAGTTTGCAGCTGGATTGCCAGCTAGCTTGTCCGTTAGGTATTCCAGTATCCCCTGGAGTTCCCTTTTGTTGGATGGTACTTGGAAGGTGACATGCTTAGGCTTTCCACGGAGGCTTCCTGCCATCGTGCAGACTGATATAGAGAGTGCTTCGTTAGACTTGCAGATCGTTTTGATGGCTTGCTCATACGCCTCATGATCTGAGAATGGCAGGTTGATTGTAGCGAGAACGTGGATCCAATCCCGCTCATCCTCTGGGCATGGGATATACTTGGTCAAGGGCCCATAAGACTTCTTAACCTGAGTGTTACCCTTGAGCATAGCAGAGATGGCGTCTAGGTCGACTGGTGAGGTCTTCCAAGTGTCCATCTCTATCCTTACGACATCCGTTCTATTGCCAAGGAAGATCAAGTCGTTACCCTAATCTTCGATGACTCTAGGGTTGCGCATCCAAGGTCGGCCTAATAGGATATCGTAGTCCACTCCCTTCATGACTATAAAGTCAACAGAGAACTGGACACCTGCGATCTTCACTGGTCAATTCTTAAGTACCCCGAATGGCTTCACTCTCATACCGTTTGCTAACGTGACATTAAACCTAGCAGTTTCGACAGGCGGGTTTCCCCAAGTCTGAAGCACTGCGTGGCTAAGCACACTAACCCCAGCTCCTGTGTCTACGATTTCCTTTCTTGTTGTGTCACCTAGGGCTAAAATCGGCAAGACCGCATGCATCTCGAAACCTTCCTAGAAGGCATTGATGTGCAAGGATTTAGGCATAGAGTGCAGCGTCAAGCTCGGTATTTGCGTTTCTGCGTCATTGTCTTGAGGGTCTGCCGTGACTTGCTCTCGTGACCCTTCAACCCACTGCTTAAGATCTTGCCATAGGTTACGATGCCGCCTAAGCAGATCTCCTAGGCAAAGTGTTACAGGGGTGGTCACTAGCATGGTCAGGAGATTGTTGTGTGCTCGTCTCTCCCCTAACCTGGATTGTCCTAGCCAATGGCCGTGATGACTGATCTGTGGCCCTGTAGCATCAGGGCTTGGTCTTAGCGGCACTGCTTGTGGTGCAGCTACGTCTCTCGACCTTGGTTGAGGAGGTGATATTGGCGTGCTCACACTGGAGAGATCATCAATCTCGTCCTCTATGATGGGCTCAATGTCCTTGAGATGCTCTTGAGCCTCCTTTACCAATTTCTTCACTTTTTCTATGGCCTCTAACTGTCGCTTCGGATGCGGGTATTCCCCTACCTTAGCGCTTCCCTTTTCGGCCGTCTTAGGGGCTGAAGTCTCTGCCTCTACGTCACAGACCTTCTTTCCAGGCAGAGTTGTAGCACTCTCGGTTTTTAGTGCGACTTTAGCTTCCAATCTCTTCTTTTTCCGCCTACGACTTCCCTATCAAGGTTGCGTCAAGATTGCTAGGTCCTGGCGAAGAGATGCCGGCCTGCTTCGTTTGGGCTCGGGTTTTGACCCGCAATGGGATAGGTGTGGCCTCCCCATCGAGGTTTTCGACACCAAACAGCCCCAATGGGACAGATGGTACGTTGGCTGAGCTAGCAGATGGCTTTCGCTTTGAGCAATCGATGAAGAGATGGGTGATTCCGCACTCTGAACACCTTTGGTCTGCCTTGTCTCTATTTTGCTACTCTCTTTCAGGGTAGCGTGATGAAACATGACCTAGGTGACCACAAGTCCAACAGATGATTGGATCCTGCGTCTGCCCCCCTAGGCCTCTTCCTTGTACCCTTCCTAATGCCATCACCGGCACATATCAATAATCCATGAGGACCGCGTTGCCCCCGTCGTCATGCGAGACGTAAGGGTATATGTAGGTCTCTTCCTTATTCGGCTCCTCCACGTAGTGGACCGGAGCGTCGCTCGGTGGATGGGTCACGTAAGGACCAGGCGGTCTAGGAATGTCTGTAGGGTTTATGTCCATTCTAGGGACGACTAGTTTCATATCGTTAGGCGCGGGAAGAGCCAATGGGGCTCCCCTTCCGAAGAATGGCTGCGGCCTGTTCGCTAGGTAAGACTGGGCGTAGGGTTGCGAGTACGAAAGTCTTCTTGGTAATCTACAATGCGCGACATCATGGCCGAACCTATCGCAGTTAGCACAAGGTCTTGACCTAGGGTCTTGACACTCGGCCGACAAGTGGTTTCCGCCACAGTACACGCATTGGACATGCGGGCGTGTTGGTCATCTCAACATGTCTTGCAACTTGGCTAATTCCATCTTAACATTAGCCAAGCCTTCATCTGTCTCAGTGGCTTTCCCCTTATCTTGGGATGATGGGATTGATTGCTCACTAGAGGCTGACGCTCTCTCTGAGCTTCGCGAGTTGGTCTCCTCTAGATTCAAGCTCCTGGAATTCCGCTCCTTCAACTGATCATCGACTCCGATGGCTTCCTCAAACACTCTAGCTATCACGTCTCGCTGCAAGTTTGAATTGCCTACCAAAGCCTTATATAACTCCTCGTCCTGAATGCCACTAATGAACACAGTCGAAACTGCTCTTTCAGTCGGTCGCTTGCCCATAGGGATTCTCTTGAAGAGGCTCCTCACATGGGTTACGTAGTCGCGGATGTCCTCCTTCTCTTTCTGCTTAACGTTCATCAAGCATACTAGTAGATTATTGGAGTATCCAGGCTCGACAAATCTCTTAATGAAGAGATCCTTGAGGCTATTGAAATTGGCATGCTCTGCAGCATCTAAGCTCGTATACCACGTCTTACCCTTGTCACCTAGGCAAAGCCCGAATGCTTGCGAGCATTGAGTTTGGTCGTTGAGGTCGTTGGCTTCGTAGACTTGCTCAAACTGCTCAACAAAGCTGTATGGGTCGTCATGAGGTTTGTACTTATCGAGTTGCTTGGCAACAATCGGTATTTTGGCCTGGCTCTTTGAGCCTTGGCTTGCCCCTAATCCTGCGAGTAGCGACGTCGCTAGTGCAGTGGCACCCTACTCTGCTGCTGTATTATCGAGCAGCCGCTTCATTAGAAGTTCGCTCAATGTCAAATCTCCCTCTAGTGCTCTCTCATGGTCCGTTCGGTTTCGGCCAGCTAAGTTCGGCACTCGCTGCACCTCATGCAGCTCCATGCTTTGCCTTTGGCTCCTAGCATGTTGATTCCTATTGTACTCGGCTATGCTCTGCAATGCTTTGCGGGCTAGCCTTCTCTCCTCTTCTAGATCTGTGATGATTGCGTCTGCTATCCTGCCGCGATGCTCGTACCGGGCGTGTGCGTCGTAACTGCTCACCAGCTTACTAAATAGCATCTGGGAATACGTTTAAATCGAGCTCCTCATTAGACCGATGGTATGAGCTCTCTTCCGCCATGGTCGAGTTCTCGCGCTCCACTAAGCTGTCGATCAGGTTGAATAGACTTAACAGATCCACGTCGTTGGCGCTTCTTGCTTGGTCCTACTCTGCGCTTTGATGGTTTGTCTATGTCTTGGTTCTCTCCTGCTGGTGGGTTCCTTGAGTGGTTTTATCTAAGTGAGTTCCTTGACTTATTGAATACAATCCTGAATTTATGATCACTTAGTGTGTGTCGTTTCTCGTGCACTTGTGGTCAATCAGGCTTTCAGCTTTCTTATGTGTACTTCAAGTGTAGAATTCAATGTGAGTGCGGCAAACAATCTCTATATGCCTTATGCCCTCTTGTCTCGTCTCAGGCTTGATAAGCTTTGTTGCTCAAGTCCCGGCCATTCTAGCGGATTCTAGGGTCTACGCTGCTTCTTGCTGTTCACTCGGGGGTCGATCACAGGTCCTACGATTGGATTTCCATTCTCAACGCGTCAAAAATCTTAAGGTATTGATTATTACAAGCTAAAGATTCAACAAGAATGATGCTGGAGTGATGGGGAAGAGATCTATGTACCTAGGGATTGCCAATACCAACGTAACTCCTCGCACTGATCGATCGAAATGGGTCACCCAAGCTCTCTCTCTCTCTCTCTCTCACTCTCAACTAGCTGCAAATGAGGATTTCCTTGCCCTCCAAGAACTTATACCCCTGTTGGACATTACCCGTATGTTACCGATCACTCTCCTTGCGATTCCTACACATTCAAATGAGCATTTCTTCCATTTTCCACTTGTTTTCCCCGATTTTCTCCCTGTTTTACAGCAGCAAACCCTACGCCTCTCGGGTGCGATTTCCTAATGTTAGCCTACTCTAAACGCAACAAGAATCGAAAGCAAAAAACTGAAATAATTTCTCCATGTTTTCCAATCATCAAACACACAAAATGTCCCAAAATACTTACTTGTCTTTGAAGATCAAAAACACCCAAACTTCCTACCTATCTCAAGCTCCGTTTCAAGGATGAATCCCCTACTTCGATGCTCGATATGAGGCGCCCAAGTGCTCAAGCTTGAATCCGTTAGTCCGGCAACGGAACCAAAATGTAGAGGAAGCTCACGCTCAACCGCCAATACCCACGGACCGCTTATTGCTTCAAGCGTTTTAAGTGAGCTCTAATGGCTATCTCTCACCTAGCCGACACCCTGTCAATCCTACGAGTGTAGTGAGCTTACCTTGATGTCGATGTGAGTAGCCTCCTCCGTCACACACCTCGGTAGCTCCACGATTCTTGATGCAAGCTCAAGCATGCTCAAGCCTCCTCCATCGCCAAGCTCCATCCTCCATAGCCGCACGCGCGAGAAAAGAGAAGAGAAGAGAAGAGAAGAAGAGAAGAAGAGAAGAGGAGATGGCGAAGAGCTTCACCCTCTTGATCCCTCACTCCCACACACTCACTCCCTCACACTCTCACACTCCCTCTCTCAAGAGCACACACAAGCAAGAAGGAAGAGAAGAATATAAGAAGATAAGAGCTCTTGTTAGCCACACACCAAAGAATGAGCTTCCATTCATTTTTTTGAACTTTATATACAAGCCCTAAAATCCCATGGGCACCCATCCCCTTTTTTACATGACTGGCCATTGTGGCAATGTCATTTTTCCATTTTTACTCTTCTAGCATTATGCCTTTAGCCTACACCCGTCTAATATTTTACAATTGGCACAGGAGGGAGCCTAGCGCTCTTTTACAAGAGTTTTCCAAGTTTTTGAGGCGCCTTTCATTTAAGATTGCGCTTTTTGTCCCGGCTTAGCTTTAGCGGTCGCCTGCGTGTCTTTGCTATTTTTCCGTGTTTTTTCTACTTTTTCCTTCATTTTATGCCATCTTGACTCGGGGTTAACATAGATTCAAGGAGATAGATTCAAGAGTCATAGCCTCATTGGCCTTTAAAAGTTATCTACCTTTAGAAATGTAGCTCAAAGTAAATAAAGCACTCTTGAAGGCTTTGAAAGCATGGATAGATGGACCTTGGATTTATCTAGAGAACATTGAGGAAAGTGGGGTAATACTACAATAAAGTTCATATTTTATTATCAATAAAAAGTATATTCATCTATTTCATATGCAAACCCAAGGAAAAGCAATGACAATAGAAACCACGCTACATAAAGTATCACACCTTCATAAGGCTCTTCCTTGGATTGATTTTTATTATTGTACACCTTCATCTTGTTACTATATTATTTTCATTGTAGGTTCGAAAAGCCTCGAACCTTCAGAGGGCTTCCCGAACCTACCCCCTTTTCCAAACCTACCTTTTTCAATCAAAACCCCTTCCCTTCTCCTCTTTCTCACATGTAATCTCTCCTTTTCTTTTCCCCCTCCTTTTTTTCATTAAAGCTCCCCCCCCCCCCCCCCCCCCCCCCCCTCCCTTTTTTAAAATTAAAACCCCCTCCCCTCTCTCTCACTTGTAATCTCTCTCTTTCTTTTCCCCCTCCCTTTTTTAATTAAATTTCTCCCCCTTCCCCCTCTCTCTCTCATTTGTAGGGCTTAGGTTCTCTCTCTCTCTCTCTCTAAACTTTTTAACTTAAAATTTTCTTTTAATTAAATATTTTTAATTTTTTAATTTAAAGTTTTTCAAACATAATTTTTCACACACTTTGAGAGAGAGAGAGAGAGAGAGAGAGAGGAAGAAGAAGAAGAAAAATAATAAAAAGAAGAAGATGGAGAGATGAGGGGGAAAGAGGAAAGAGAATAGTCTTTTTTTAATTAGAAAATTTTCTTCTCTCCCTCTCCCTCTCTCTCTCTCTCTCAAATTAAACTTTTTAATTTAAACTTTTCTTTTAATTAAACATTTTTTTAAAAAAAAATATAATCTAAAGTTTTTCAAACATAGTTTTTCACACACTTTGAGAGAGAGATAGAAGGAGAGAGAGAGAGAGAGAGAAGAAGAAGAAGAAGAAGAAGCAGATGGAAAGAGGGGGAAAGAGGAAAGAGAATATTTTTTTTAAATTAAACATTTTTTCTCCCCCTCCCCCTCTCTCTCTCATGTGTAGTGCCTAGGTTCTCTCTCTCTCTCTCTCTCTCTTTGATTAAAATTTTTAATTAAATATTTTAATTTTTTTAAAAAAATAATTTTTTTTGACATAGTTTTTCACACACTTTGAGAGGGAGATAGAAGAAGATGAAGAAGAAGGAGAAGGATTAAAAAAAGAAGAAGAAGAAAGAGAAAAAGACGGAGAGAGGGGGGAATAAAAAAAAGAGAATTATAGAGAGAGGAAATATAAAATTTGAGAGAGAGAGAAAGAGAGAGAGAAAGGAAAAGGAAAAAGGAAAAGAGAGGAGAGAGGGGGAGAGAGACAAAGAGAGAAAAGAAGAAGAGAGAGAATTTGAATTATAGAGAGAGAAAAGATTAAAATTAAAGAGAGAAGAAAAAGAATGAAAAAAGAGGAGAGAGAAGGAAAAGGAGGAGAGGGGGGAGAGAGAAGTGAGAGAGAGAGGAAGGGAGAGAGAAAAAAGGAGAGAGAGAGAGAGAGAGAGAGAGAGAAGGTAAAATTTAAAAGAGAGAGAGGGAGAGAAGAAAAAAATAAAAATTAGGAGAAAGGGGAGGACAAGAAAAGGGGGCAAAGAGAGAGAGAGAGAGAGAGAATAAAAGGATATAGAGAGGAGGATAAGAGAGAGAATTATATATTAAAAAAAGATAAAAAATATAAGGATCGTCATGGCTTTGAGTCAATGCAACCAAGCCAAGCAAGATGTCGATGAACCACAATAACCTAGCATGCAATCTAGCAAGGGAGAAAAATAGTTGTCAGCAAACCTACAAGAAGCACAAAAGAAATATATAAAACCAATGAGTAAGACTACCAAAAGCCCTACTCCATGTGCAAAGTACTACTATGGAGATTGCACACTCTAGCTATCCAAGATAAGACATAAATAGTCAATTGTAGGTCCTTCCTCACAAGCCTCTCATGATACAAAGTCCAAACCAGCTCCTCTATCCAAATCAAAAAATTCATTGGGAATATAAATCAAGAAGTCAACCAACAGCTCCAAAAATCCAAAGTCTCGATGCTCATTAAGCCAAAGAGTCTATTGACTATGGATCCATAATAGCAATAGCCCATGAATACTACCACTATTGTGCCTAAAAGAAAGAAAGACATCCAAACCCATATGATGCATCTATAACAATAATGGCCTTTACTACAAACCTTGTGATGATCGACAGAAGCCGAAGAAATCAAGCCTGAGGATAAACTTGAACCATCAGCTAGCTAGCATGATTGAAGATTTGGCTCAAAAGACAAGGCTACCTATACATCTAAGTTCTTCCAAAAGCTAGATGCAATGATCAATTTTCTTGCACATAACTATATATGTATAGCTTCAATATAATCCAAATTTTTATCAATGGGTTTTTTAAAGCTTGGCATCATTGTACATAAATAAACAATCTCCTTTTATTGTACATAAGTAATCTCTAAAAATTTCAAAACATTGCCCACACACCATATTATCAATTTCTATAGTGATTGTGATGATAAGAACAAGTGACCAATTTGCAAGAGTTAGAGCTTGAAGACCCTCAAAATTTCAAAGATGCTCTCTAATTTCTACCAAACTAAGTGCCATTATTTGACTTGAATAATGGTTCTTAAATGAATATTATGCCATTTTTCGAGGTTGAATTGAATAATGGACTTACATTCGAACAAGATAGATTTCAATCGAAAGCTTTTCAATCGGTTGAAAAACTAAGTATAGATTGCCTTTAAAATTAAACTTTGATTTTTTAAAGGAGGTAACTGGTAAATTACTAAATAGATTAAAATTTATACAAAATTATTATGATTAAATTATCAATATATTAAAATTAGTATTAAACAATTTTTAAATAAACATTAAACTTAATTTATTTGAATATCTATATATTAATCTTAAGTAATGATTTTTTAAATACTACCTCAAAGTGTGAGAAAACCTCACACACAATAAGATGATAATATCACAAATATTATAGAGTGCAAAATAATATCTCACACAATAATAGGATAATATTATAATTTCGTTTTTGAAATCGCTACACAAGGTAGTTACCATAAGACAATCGCACACAATTTGATAAATCATCTCCAATTTGGCAAATCAAGGGTAGAATCCTACATATTATAATCTAACATTTCAATCAAAGCCTTTTCAAGCTAGAAGCTTTTGATCGAAATGTAAGGACTATTCTATTATTTCCCCAAATAGTGCCATGTTCCCAAATAATACATCTAAGCAGTGACAAGTAATGTGAAAGTTGGTCATTGTTCACATGCAAATGCTTTTTGAATACCATAAAAGGAAACCTAGCTACCATATCATACTTAAATATTGGTTGGGAAAATTATGTATATTTATTTCAAGGCTATTTGCACTTTTTATTTTCTTCATAGGCAATCATTATAAATCGTTTCTCTTTATTTAACGAAACAATTGCGTCAAATTGGGTATTGAATTATCAATCTTCGACATGCTACAAACTCTTTATTTTATTATTCTATCATGAATAACACCAAGGTGGATATCTCATCTTTGACGAACTGAAGAAATTGATAATGAATATCATTTTCTTGCTGCAACTATGGACTGAATATTTTTTAACCAACCACATCATCGAATGATATCGCATTGATGCTAAAGAACGATAGCAAAGATTGATAAAAACTAGCACCACAACAATCAGGTAACTATTTCCAAGGTTTCTAGTTCTTTAAATGCAAACAACCATAATGTCAATTTTCAGTATAAGAAACAAAAACTAAAGACCATGGCCAAGAAACCCAAATTCTTTGCAAGGTGCTACAAATAATAATTCAAAGCCTAAGAACCCACCTAGCTTCTTTAGCTCTTCATGCTTCATTGGAAAAATCTATGATAATTCAATATAATGGCAGACAATCTAGACACATTCCCTACCATTGCCCCCACAAACATAGGTGAGTGATTAAATACTATTGAAAACAAAATTTCTAAAGACAGATGAAGACATGTGATCAAGACATGGTTGTTTTACATGATGATTGTAGTACACAATTCTATCTCAAAAAAGATAGGTGAGCAATTACTATTTGACATTGTGCCTTTTACCTAGAAATTAAAGTTGCATTCATGTGCCAAAGATATAGTGCTAGTAAAAGGTTTGTGGATTTGCATTGGTCACTATGTCGAAAATAAATTTTATTGTTGCACCCTTGCAATCTAGTGATTTTGAGTCCTTCCAAAAACTTGTCGACATTTTTAGAGCAGAACATATCATAATAGAATAGGATAAGGTTTTCAATCCCTTTCAACGAGCTTTTTTAAAATCAATAATTGTTGTTCATTCATATTCAAGATCACATGTGACTTCTTTTCACATAGAAACTATTGACAAGGTATCCTCTATCACGCCATCAATCCATGTGCTTTCAAGACAAGATCCATAGATGATCTTCAATATGTATGAATCACAACAAAAGATCATTGCTAAGGAACGATCAATCCCCTCTTTATACAGAATCCATGCCTCCACAAGGCCCATGGGACTCTGCTCTTTTCACCTACAAGAACACTCACAATAATATTTGCTTAATAGAAGGGTCCCCTCATTTAGCACTTTCTTTGCTTTTTTTCTCATTGCCATCTAGTTTCTTGGTCACTTACCCACATCTTGACAAATAGCTCAAATGCTAATCAAATTACAATTTTCCCCAAGTTGCACTCTCTCTCTCTCTCTCTCTCTCTCTCTCTCTCTCTCTCTCTCTCTCTCTTTTCACCTAGAGAACTCTCACAAGAATATTTGGTTAATACAAGGTTCTCCTCATTTAGCACTTTCTTTTCTTTTTTTCTCATTGCCATCTAATTTCTTGGTCACTTACCCACATCTTGACAAATGGCCCAAATGCCAATCAAATTATGATTGTCCCCAAGCTACACTCACTCACTCACTCACTCACTCACTCACACACACACACACACACTCACTCTCTCTCTCTCTCTCTCTCTCTCTCTCTCTCTCTCTCTCTCTCTCTCTCTCTCTCTCTCTCTCTCTCTCTCTCTCTCTCTCTCTCTCTCTCTCTCTCTCTCAACAAAGGCACAATGTTGCACCTTGGTTGAGAGTTCAAATTTCTTAAACCTTCAAGTTTCACAGATAATGATCATATGACTACCCAACTTAGCAATGTCTATCCATGTTACCTTATCAAGTTTAAGAATCATCCTATTAAGGAAGTTAAATTGATGACAACCCATGCTCTGCACTCATATCCTCTCGTATTGTTTCCACATCCAATCCATAGCACTTGAGGACCATTGCTATCCTATTGAGGGTATGTTGCTGGGTGACATTATTGATGCAAGAGGATGATGGCATTAAATAGTTCTCGCATGCATTGTCAAGGGAATGACAACATCCAATTGTCTTTCCTTAAGAGTTGATGGGGACACCTGCCCTACCTACCCTTTCCAATCATGCACGCTTGGATAATACCACCCATCACCAAGTGATTTCATAGTAATAACCAACTAGGTCTACAAGATTTAGGAGCTTTTGTGCACTCCTTTAATATGGGTATCTATGGAGGATCCTTGGATTCTTAATTATATGACTAATTGATTTCTATTTCAAAACTATATTTTTAATTTATGGAGAAGGAGAATTACTCGTTTGAGATGACTACAATAAGAGAATCACTCATTGTTTGAGAACAATCATCCTCCTCTTAGGGTTGTTCCTCCTCCATGGGGTAATGAAGAAGGTACCTCAGCATATGCAAGCTTTAGTGCAAAGATGCCATAGGCCCAATGAAACCATTGCCTACGTATACTCTACATATCCCATGAATTCTAAATTCTTAATTTTGGTTTCAAGAATATGCGACTAGATTCACAATTAAGGTTCGAGATGGAAAGAATTTACCAAAACAAGGGATGACATTTTTGACCTATGGATGCACATTTTACATATTTCTTTCTTATCAACATATGAGGGAAATCAATATGCCTAGACATCACCTCTCAAATTGAAAATTTGCTTTTGACACTTTCAATTTGCAATCGAGACATCATGTCTAGATGCTTGAAATAAGGAATAGACAAGATGCAAACTACTACACTGAACAAGAATGTATACTTCAATTAATGGGTATGGAGACAAAAGAAGCGAAGCACACATCTTCCATTCCAAAGAGCACGAAACAAAATAGTGACCTCCAAGAACCATGAGTGCATGGTTATCTAATAAACTACACAATATAACCAACCATTTACAAATTCTTTGCCTATGGGCATAAATCCTCATTGTCTATGGGAAAACATGGTAATTCAAGATACCTATTTAACGAGTTAGAAAAAGATATCCAGCCATTCTCTCAAAGAAGTTTCACTTTTGACACCTTTTGCAATTGAGTCATCATATACAATGTTCCAACAAAGTAATGAGAAGAAGCAAAGTATTGCATTTATCAAGAACGGATACTGCAATTGATGTGATGAAGATGAAGATAAGAAACAAAGTATGGCTTCAGCAACTTTAAAGCCAAAAAAGAAAGTGATGACTTCCATGAAGACCATGAACGCATGGTTAATAGACAAGATACATGATAGATCAAACAATACCACTAAATCTATTGATTCTTAACCATTTCTAAATGTGTCTCTACAAAAGAGTGACAAAAATGCAATAAAAGCTAGCCAAAATAATCAAGTAATCCATAAAACACCTTGCTTACCAACATTGACATTATGTTGTGCTTACCATTAAAAGACTCAAGAAACTATTGCATGCCAAGAACCACCAAAAATAAGAGACGACAATCGAGTTGGTGATTAATGCTACTAGCATGCAAGCTCACATCTAGTAAGTGTAATTAAGAATCAATGACTACATTCATTACATGAACCACTGACCTACTGGTGTTACAGCCTTTTGTTTACAGTCCTCTTATTATTGAAGTATTCTACATACATTGGTCTTAGGGATAGTCTTTGGGAGATGAAAGAAGAGTTTTTAATGCAATGCCATTTCTGGCAATTTATTAGACCCTCATCTACGCATACAATCAGAGCTTGAAACCCACAAGTTCATCCCGGGGAATCAAACCTGCCTTTTTTACGAGACAAAAGAAGAGTTCTAATTATACCATTCCTAGCAGTTTAATAAATATCTTCACCGCGCGCCATACGAGGACAGCTTGAAATCCTCCAGTTTGACCCTAAGAATTGAACCTGGCTTCTCATGCAAGCCACACAGATCCTTCGAACGGCCGCTGAAAATACTACTGGGTGATACGAAGGCAGAGTTTCGTTGATGGGAACTGTCCAAATACCATAGAATTCTCTTATTTAAGGATTCTAGATCCACGTTTAGGGAGAGAGAGAGAGAGAGAGAGGCAAGAAGATGACTGCTGTATGAGTGATTGATGTGACAGGGAAGAAAGAGACCAAGAATGGGAGAGGAATACATGAAAATGACCACGAGCCCCACTGCCTGGCACTTATACTATGAGGCTGCCTCCATAGAGATTTTGAATCTGCAGCTGCTTTTATAGGCTGTGTGAGGCACAGAAAAAACTCCATAACTTTGCCTGTGTGTATGAATGAATAGCTGCAGCAGAATGAAACTCTTCTTCATCAACATTGGGCATAAAGGAAGTCGGTAACATCAGGCATAGGAGACTCTCCTTCATCAGGCATCAGGCAAAAGGAACTGCCCCTGCATCAACATTTGCCATCAAGATGAGACCATATGAGCTATTGAGTTATGATTTCATGCTCTGTTTCATAGCTATTATGTTATGATTTCATGCTCTGTTTCATAGCTTCTCTGAAGCAGAGGTAACAGAGGTGGTGTCAAATCTGTAGGCCTTGGTGCTGTGTGTGGTGGAAGAGAAAGTGGAGCTGAACCCTGATGTCTCAGGTGCTGCCCCATTGGTGGAAGAATGCAGGCCCATGTTGATCACGCTCTGCGTGTTGCCGTCAGCGCCCTTCGGCAGAGCATTCGTGCCTTCCTTGTCCAGCCGCTCGTATAGGAAGCTAAGCACCTGTCGGATGTTTGGCCGGAGCTTCCCTTCCTTCTGGGTGCACATCTTCACAAGCTTCACCAGGCTCCTTAACTCCTCTGGGTCGTAGTTATCTTCAAGATCCGGGTCTACCATCAGAGGGAACTTTGTGTCTGCTGCCAAGTAAGGCTGAGCCCATGATACAAGATTCCTATTGTCTTGCACTGCGCCTCGTGCTGTTATTAGCTCTAGTAGCAGCACACCATAGCTGTATATGTCGCTCTTTACTGTCAACTGCCTGGTTGTTACATACTCTGGATCTAAGTAACCTGCACATCAAGAAGTTGTTTGAGAATCGCTGGGAATGGCAGAGAGATACGTCTTAATAGTGCCATCTCCCCAACATACAAACTGCTGTATTATGACAATCTACCAGCCAAAAGCTGTTCTGCACATACGTTGATATGGCAAGTATTGACACAGAGCTCCCATCCCAGAACAGAAACTCCATATTCAAATGAGCATTACACATACGCATGTAGATGCATCCACAAATGACCATCATGTTGAATGTGCATGTTCAAAGGTTCGAAAAGCAGGCCCCATAGATTACTCAAACAGTACCAAATCACTAGAAGCATCCGTTCTGTGAGATCTTCTCTGAATTTGCACCTGACCGACCCAAAAAGCCATTTTGACCTGCTGATAGGTGCCCTCAACCAATGTCTAATGTTTGACCTAAAATACCACTGATCTAACCATAAACGAAATTTATTCTTGCCACTTTCTGCAGCTCTTTTCTCTGGTTATCCAGAGAGAGTAGGTTTCAGGAGCATTTCTGTTACTTGATTGTTGCTTTTGCTGCAATACAAAACTGCCTGTATAGTAACAGCCTGCAGCCAGGCAATTTGCACAAAGAGTGCTAATGTGCTCAACTAACATTATTACCTGGAGTACCCCTCACATCTGTGCTTATTTGCTCATAGTTGGATGTCGGTGCTGGTGTGGCGTGTGCAAGTCCAAAGTCAGCAACCTGCCAGAAAGATGCTAATTCTTTTCATAGCCATGAATTGAAAGATGATAAGTAGCATCCACGTTCCGAAATCTACCAAATAGTATGTTACATGCCTTTTATCTTGCACCACTGCTATCCTATGCCAGTCAACTTATTGAAACCTGACAGATGCATTCCTCTAAGAAAGATTTGATGGATGCCACTGCTGAATAATGAATTGATAAAAGCCTCTGTTATTGATTGATCGTACCTTGGCAACAAAGTGTTGATCTAGCAGGATGTTACTTGACTTGATGTCCCGATGGCAAAGAGGTGGATCACAGAAGAAATGCAGATACTCCTTTAGACAAGCAAAACAACCACAAGAAATAAGAATGATATAAACTGGAAAACAAGCAACATTTCATCAACAACATAATTGATTCAGCTCAAGCCCACAAGGCAGGCTTACTCAATAGTTTCACTAATATTACAATGTTTGCACGAGTCTGATGCAATGACTATGGGATAAATTAGTCATCAAGTTTGCTTTGTGTTTGACAATTTAAGCTTGACTGTAACATCATTATACAGGTGATGCAATGACTATGGGATAAATTAGTCATCAAGTTTGCTTTGTGTTTGACAATTTAAGCTTGACTGTAACATCATTATACAGGTCACACTGGCTTTAGCTTCTTGTTTCACGGCCCACTTTCCACTATGTTTTGGAGAGAATGGTTAGAACATTGGACTTTGTAAGGCAATAGCATGCCAGATGCAATTATGCATTAGCAGTTTTTCAGAAAAATTAAGATGGTTTTCTTACCAAGGCAGCAGCCACATCTATGGCTATCTGAATCCTCGTCCGCCAATCCAAAGGAGTCTTACTGTGTCCAGCTGTAAAGGTCCCAGCAACATCCCCACAATACAGCATTCTTAGCACATTTAACAGCAAGTTGTGAGCTATTCGATTCTCTAAACTTCAAACTATCAGCAAGTATAGTTGAGTAGATTGTTGCTTCTTCATATTGACTGCATTAATAACACTACCTTGCAAGTGCTCCTTCAAGCTACCATTCTCCATGTATTCATATATCAGAAACCTGATAGACAAAAACAACAACGGAAATAGAATGATTTGGACCCTTTTCCATTCAAAATCTTGCAGCAAGAAAGATTGGTAGATACTTTTCAGAGCTGATCAAGCAAAATAGGCTTGCAATCAAAAGAAGCACCTCTCTGTTTTGGTAATGCAGAAGCCCCTGAGCCTGACCAAATGCCGGTGATGCAGGCGCCCAAGAAACTCCATCTCCTTGCAAAATTCTTTCTCCCTTTGCCTTGACACCCTGTACATCCTCTTCACAGCCGCCACAAGGTTACCGTCAAAGTGCCCCTTGTAGACCGTTCCAAATCCTCCCTTCCCTATGATTGTGCTAAAATTGTCAGTGGCTTTCTGGACCTCAGAGTAATTGAAGCGCCTGAAGGTAGTAGAATCTGCACAGATTGAAGCTGGGGATAAGCTAGTGGACTGGATCAAGAGCATGACACATTGCATATGCCAGGTTCATACGTGTTTCTCCTGGTGGTTACACTGGAGCTGAGGCTATGAACAAGGATATATTCTGAGAATGCAATTTCAAGCAAACTTGACAATTGGATCAACCTCCAGACAACCCATTCACGCACAAGCATGCAGACATATTGCCATACTTTCTGCATCACCTGAGTGATACGGCCTCTTTACAATCCTAGTGATGGGAAATTGGATCAAGTCGTATGTTTTAACCTAAGGTTAAATGTTATATTTTGAATGGAACCAACTGTTAGAAGGTGCATCCTTACAGCAAGCCAAGTGCGAGCTTTTATCAACAGCCATAATTTGTGGCATTTCTTCACTGAACTTTTACTAGTCAATATACAGAAACACAGAGAGAGAGAGAGAGAGAGAGAGAGAGAGAGCCGTGTTAGAGAGGCTAAATGCACTGGTAGCAGAGTGCAGACCATGTGCAAGAGAGTGGGCTTGAAACATTACCTCGAAGCCATTTCCTGAGAGGGTTTTTGGGGCTTTGGAGGATGTCCTTACTCCACACAGGGAGACCAGAGGCCTCATTGGGTAGCTTCTGGAGCTGCCGCTTCTGGCGTCGGATGAGGAGAACCAGCAGCCACAGCAGGGTGAGAGCGATGACAGTGACCAGAACACCGAGCACAGCAATGAGGGTGAGGTGCGAAGCCGGGCCACCAGAGCTCGGGGACGGGGATGCCGCATTGCCAGAAGAGCTGTTCTTGGAATTGTGAGGGAGGAGGGGGTTGGGAGGCAATGCAGGCAGGGTGATAGATGGGTTGGATGGCAAGGCAGGCAATGTCACAGAGAGGTTGGTGTGAGAGGAGGGTGCAGGGGATGATGAGTCCATGAGAGAAGATTCTGTAGCAGGGGACAGGTGCTTGTCTTACATGTGATCAGATTCTCCTAATGCAGTCAATCCGAGAGCAGAGGAGATGCTTTGGTTGCGTGTGTGCAGGCAATGGCAGGATGTGCACACCTGCACACACGTTAGTGTGTGTTTGTTTATCTCTCTCTAGCTACCTAGCTATGGTTTCCTGAGGTAGCATGCCTCCGATCATAATGCAGTCAATACAAGAGCAGAGAAAACCTTTGTTGTTTGCTTGCTTGTGTGCAAGCAATAGCAGGACTATACACACATATGCACACGTGTGAGTGTGTGTAGCTGGCTAGCTATGGTGTCCTGAGCTAACAATCCCTCCAATCATAATAATGCAGTCAATCGAAGAGCAGAGAGATGTCTTGCTTCCTCTGCCCCCATGTGCACACAATGTGCACACGTGTGCCTCTGTGTGTGTGTGTGTGTGTGTGTGTGTGTAGCTAGCTAGCCAGCTAGCTGTGGCCTCCTGAGTCCTGAGTTAACATTCCTTCCAATCATAGAAACCTTTAACTCACTCTCGTGCTTCCCTTGCAAGCTATGGATAGAAGTGTGGGAAGGAAGTTTGTTTGATTTGATCATGTTTGTTGGGTGAATTTTTGGATGATTTTTTTAATTTAATGCACGTTGACATAGGTTGGTCCAAGAATGCATTGATCATAAAGCTGGGTAGCCTGAAGGGAGGCTGGTTGAGATAGAGAGAGAGAGAGATGATTGAAGAGGGCCTCTCTCTCTGCACAGGAGTTAAGTCAATCGGGCCAACAACAGCTTCCGTGCTTGTGTGTGCGCCCTTGTTTGTGTCTCATGAGAGGGAGCCTCAAGGGGCAAATACCTAGACAACATAATTACCATACCCTTTCGGTTTTTCTCATGTTTGATTCGTGGATTTTTGTAAATTTGCTCATCTTTTAATTTTTTATATCCTTCGAATTTATAGGTTTTACTATCTTCTATCTTCAACAATCCACAAGATAAGAGCTTGGTCACACCTTCTATCTTCCATCTTCAACAATCCACAAGATAAGAGCTTGGTCACATCTACTTTACATATGGGGGAGGGGTTTTCATAACCTTGGATCACCCAATCAACACTCATGAATATCAGCAAGTGGTAGTTCAATCAGCAAGATGGGTGTGTGAGCAATGCCTTCTCAAGGTGCAACAAGTAGGATGGAACCAAATCACAAATATCACAACCAAAATGGTCGCATTGAAAAAAATTAACTCTCGTGATAAAACCAATGTCATCTTAGCACTAGTAGGGCTACCGAATGAGAAAGTGAAGCAATCTTGAACAAGTATTGAGCACTAAATTAGAGAGAGCCATCTCACATGCTCCCATTTAGCTTCAATTTTCCTCACCTTAGCACAACCCCTATCGAACTTTTGCATTACTAAATGATCCAATATCCCTCCTCATAGTAGGGCAATATAGCTGTAATTACTTATGGAAAGTGTGCTACACCTTTAAGCTAATATCCATTCCATTTGTGGCAAACACTACTACAATCATTTGTACATGCAAGGTTTGCTTCATGGTCAAGAGTCATATATGCCACATTTGAGGGGGGGTAGTGCAAGAGGTTGTTAGATCCTTCTAAGGTAGCTTTTACTTTTCAAATGCTATTGGCAACTCTATGAACATTGCAAAAATGTCTTGTTTAAGTGAAGAAATCTAGTACTTCCATGCATATGACTATGTGCATTGAACCACACAGTCATAAACTCATGAATCAAGTCAATTGTGCTTGCTCAAGAAATACCCACTATACTATTTCCATTTCAAGAACCTTTCTTCAAGAAAGAAGTTTCCTAATGGCTGGATCCTTCGCACGTGACACACTTTGCATCAATAATACTAGAATAGATGCATTCCTGTGCGAGTAGTGAGCTTCGAGAGTTTACAAGTGGTCTCTAAAACAATGCTAATAAAGCCTAGCTTCGAGGGTAACTTAACTGTTCTAATTAGAGATTCATAATCAGAGTTTGTAAGTTGCCCTTAAATTCAAGGCCTCAAATTTTGCTCATCTTAGTCTTATGAAATCCTCAATATTAAGTGGAGAGACCCAATTTCACACATAGACAACAGTTACAAATAATAATAAAAAGATGTTGTTTGCAGCACTGAATTCAGGAGCTTGCATCGTGTCTTTCTATGTGAAGTTTAAATCAACCGAAAAGAAAATAAGAGGTAGTGGGCTATGATGGAGCATCTAGAGATGTAATGCAAGATACCCTTCATTCCACAAAGGTTATTATATCGTTTTGGCATGGGAGAAGGCAGAGATACGTTTTGGGTTTCTCAACATTGATATTAATATATACTATATAATATAATTAATTTTTTCATGTAGTCCCTCCTCTCAGCCCTGCCTCTGGGTTTGCTGAGTTTCATCATGACGGTTCACATCATTTTGTTGGTTTCCTGCTGGAATTTTGTAAGCCATTTGTTCTTTCTAGACTTACAAGGGTGAGAGAGAGGGACAGTCCACATCAGCTGCTCTAAAGTTTCAAATTTCAAAACTCCCGAGCTCGGAATGCGTGCGCACATGCATCCGACGTGGCATTCCAGCCTGGCGGTCGGCCACATGCCCACCTCCGCCACGTCAGCAAAGTCCCGACCACGTCACTACGCGAGAACTGCCCCTGCGTTTTGAAAAGAAAGGTCGTTGTTGGTAGCCACTTGCAATACATGGACCTCTAAGAGGCCTTTCACACATGAATAGTTCCGCATCCATGCTCCACGAGTAAACTTTTCCTCAATAATAAGCCATGGCATGTTGGAAATGCGAGGGTTTCAAAAATGCTAGCAACTTAAATCTCTACCCTGTGGAAAGCCCCTCTAAATCTTTCTGCATACTATGTTCCATTTGGTGCCTTCAAGTGTTATCTTGTTACCTCAGTCGAGCCCACCCGCTTGAAAGCCAACAAGCCCTCAAATCTATTGCTCATTAGAAGGTGGAAGATCCCTGAAGTTTGCCCCCAACCAATGTTTGAACCCACAAGCACACTCAACACACACAACGCCCCTAACAACAAAGTTAACACTCATGAGGTAATATTTTAAAATTGAAGAGGGTTTCAATACCATTCGAATCCTTTCGAAAGACCTACAAATTGTCAAAACGAAGGTCATTGTATCAATTCTAAGGATCTCCAAATAAACATTGGATGCAGTTACCATCATCATCACCTTATCCTTCTCATAACAATGTCTCATGATGACACTATTATTCAAGAGCCATGGCAGCCACTTTCAATCACAACACACGCAGTGGTGATGCAATCCCCAATTCAAGAGGCCAATACTTTAGGTTGCATCCAGAGTGCCCACTGCCCTCTCTCTCTCTCTCTCTCTCTCTCTCTCTCTCTCTCTCTCTCTCTCTCTCTCTCTCTCTCTCTCTCTCTCTCTCTAAAAGTAAAAATTTTCACACCCAGTGATACCAATCTATGACCGCAAACAAGGGAGGGTTCTTTTTCACCCAATACCACCATCATTGTTGCAGCATAATCAAACCCTATCTTACATTGTCTACCAATTCATGTGATTTTGGCAATGTCTTTTTCTTATGGTGATAAAATCTAAAGTTTTAACAAAGGTCAAGTGACCATGTGTCTTTTTCCTTGAGAAATGAGTGTGAGAATATATAATTAAGATATAACCCTAAAGTCAAGCAAATTGAACCAACAAAAGCATTTGCCAAAAGACTTTTTGACCCATACAAAGAGAGTAGCCATGGTTTTTTGTTAAGATACAATCTCAATTTTCAAACAAATGGAGATTATAAGTTATAACCTCCTACAAAACCCCCATTTAGAAGAATAAGTGTGACATACTTAAATAAATAAGTACACAAGCCACATGTTGATCCAACTTTAGGTCACAAGGAGAGACCCAAGGCCTCATCATTTTGCCTCACAATGTCAATACAGTACATCAACCACATTCAATGTTATGGGTTGTATGCTAGCAAAGAGCTAAATGACAACTACTCCACAAGTGAGCATTTATGTAACTCAAAAAGGCTGATGGCCAAGCTCTCCAATGTGTCAAACCTCAAGTTTTTTACCATGCATTCATATTGTCCCTTGCACATCAACGTAACCCACTCATGGTAGTGTCATACGTGGATATTTAACTTCACTCATGGTAGTATCATACGTGGGGTGCACATGTATTCAAATATGCAAGCACACCAAACATCATTTAAACTTTCAATCATTAATGCTTTAGGTTGAAAGCTACCTTTTTTGTCATGAAGCCTAAAATTTTTGAAATAATATCCCCAAATTTCTCATATTTGTCTAAAATATTGAAATTTACATTTCTTATGCTCTCGATATAACCTTAACAATGTCAATATATGATCAAATTTGGTGTCACCCCCTATCCTAGACCTTAAAATGATGTATTTGTTTGGCATACTTACAAGCACTTTCCATCCTTAATAAATTAATATAAATTGTAAAGAAGTGACAATATTACAAGTTTAGTAAGAACACATCACACACACACACACACACACACACTCTCTCTCTCTCTCTCTCTCTCTCTCTCTCTCTCTCTCTCTCTCTCTCTCTCTCTCTCTCTCTCTCTCTCTCTCTCTCTCTCTCTCTCTCTCTCTCTCTCTCTCTCTCTCTCTCTCTCTCTCTCTCTCTCTCTCTCTCTCTATGTGTGTGTGTGTGTGTGTGTGTGTGTGTGTGCGCGCGCGCGCGTGTGCGTGTGCTTGTGCACATGTAGGGAGATGCATTGCATATTTTGATCCACTCCCTTTTCCATTAAATAACACCTAATAAGGTCATAACTCAAGCTAATTAGCAAAAAAATTAAACACATGATACAAGAAGCAAACTAATAATGAAGAAGAAAGGAAAATGGGCATGGCCTTAGCAGGCTTGAATCCGAAAAGTAAATTGACAATGGCTTTAGAATGCTTGAACTCCAATGTTCACATTAAGTGTGTTTATGTAACTTAACAATAATTATGCAACTAGATTTTCTTGGCAATGCAAATAAGGTGAACTTACAAGGAAACTCAAGAAAATAAAACAAGCTTGAAAGCTTAAACAATTTTCTAGTCCATTATATATATCATTCTAATTGCCAAGTGAGTATATTCATATAATTAGCTCGTATCTAGTTGAAAACACTTTATAGCTTTGAAAATTTTTAGTTAATACCCTTAGAGTGCTTTAAAGCATTTACAATGTCTAACCCTTTGTAGAGTAAGCTTTTAGAACGACTTAGAAAGGCTAAGGAGATTTATTTTTTGCAATAAAAAGAAACCTCTAACCTTTGAAGGTTATTATGCAAGGTGTGCCTAGTAGGGAAATACGGGCCATTATTAGAGCAATCATTTTGAGAGCAATTTAGCTTTGCAAAAACTTGGTGTTGCTTGGTAGAACCAATGGCAATGTTGGTGTTTTAGACATTGTTAAATCATAGCTATATACGAAAATTGTAGCACCTTTTGATGTAGTTGGTATAATAGAGTCCACCTTCACAATGACTATTTGTTTACTTGTAAAGCTAATTGCATCTCTCTTGAAATGTTGTACATCATAATACAAAAATCTTTCTCCCATTAAAAAAAGGAAGTTAAGCCAATGGGGTCATGGCGTAGTGGTTTGGGTGTGGGCTTGAGCAATATGCATGAGTGAGTTCAAATCCTATGCTCGCTTCCATCGCAATGTCCAAAAAAGGAACTCAAGTGGCGCAAGGTGAACTTCGAAAGGACTAGCCTCCTTATGAAACTTAGATCTATTGGTTTTGCAATAGTAATATGGATTTAAAAATATTGAATTTTGATTTTGTAATATCACTCAAATCTTTTAGTCTTTTATATTTTTAACAAGTCAATGGAAGACTTATTGTATCTTTATGAAAATATTTATGAGCTATAAAAGGTCACACATTAGGAACATGGTGTACTTCATATAACATGGCCTTGAGAAAGAGAAGCACTCAATAAACCTAGGAAAGCTTTAAGTTGGCTCTCGTCTTTTGAGAATGTTGTCTTCCAATGGATAACTAAATTTAGTACCATTTCAAGCTATTTAAATACCCTTCTTGTGCAAAGTCGTGCTTCAAAAAGCTATACTAATGATGAGTCAACACTTGTCATGACTAGCCATTCCATGAAGGATGCCCACTCTAAAGGGAAACCTCCTTCCCTTGTGAGAACATTGTTAGTTCACTTGAGATTACAATAACAAACACATTGATCATCCTCCAAAGCTTCAAAAATTTTAGATTTGGTAAAACAAAACAACCTAGTAGCTTGTTCATCCCTCGATTTTTGCAATGGGCTCATAGATAGACCTCATTGGGGGGATGGAACATGTGTGCATTATTGTATTGCAAGGGAGTGTCTATTTAGATATCCTTCATAGTTTGCTCTCGAAGCATTTTGTGGATAACAACATATTAATAAGGTGGATTATGTTTGGATTCAATCAACCTAAAACATGGAGTCTTATACAAATCATTCTCAAATGTCCTTTTTGGTTTGAACATTGTCCATCTAGAAACTTCATTATAGATATTTCCAAGAGTGTAATTGAAGTAGACATGTACTGAGTTGATTAAAGAAGTTTGACACTTATAAAGAAAGTGCATATTTGCATGACATTGTCACAAAGTTCAAAGTCCCTTGGTTAGTTCATGTAAAGATTACAATATCGAGAATTTTTCCATTTCTAAAATAGATGATATCTCTTAAAATTTAAGTACAATCTAGAAATAGATATAAAAGATAGAAAGAACCATTTTAAGACCACCAAGTTTTGAGGTGTTTGCAAAACATCAAATCAAGAGAACTAGTCCCAACCTCAAACCTTCCTTCCTTATGTGAGGCAAAGTATGCACAATGCCCAAGAGATCATCGACAAGAATCTAAACAATGATTTGATGGATTCCAATCAACTAGAAATGGTAGATCTCTCTCTCTCTCTCTCTCTCTCTCTCTCTCTCTCTCTCTCTCTCTCTCTCTCTCTCTCTCTCTCTCTCTCTCTCTCTCTCTCTCTCTCTCTCTCTCTCTCATATGCTTGTCACATCATGCATCATGTTTGAAATTCAAACTACTTGGTTGTTATGAGTTTTCTTATTATCCCCTTTCAATTTGTTTGTAGGTTGGATTCATTACCAGAAGGACCAACAAGTCCATCTTTGAAGGTGGGCCACCATCAAGACTCAAGAGTGCATCTTGCAAACACACCTTGAGGTTTCAAATTATAATCATGAGAGACAAAGAAACTCTTATGTAGGAATTGTGCATGTTAAGTGTTAACATTTATTCAATTTGAGTGCTTTTCCAAACTAATTATGAACTACACTACATGCATGAAAGGTTCAACCTTGAGAAAACACCACTGCTTCTTCAAATATAAAAGCTAAACTTCTTTCACTTTTGGGCCCTATATCCACACTAATTACATAGTGAGACACAACATTACATAACAGAATTATGATTTCTACAAATATTATTGTTGTGTAACTAAGAACACATTGTAATGTACGCGTTACTTCTATTTTGCATCTTTGTAACCAAATATTAGCTAATACAACTTGTGTATTTATCGACAATCTCAAGCTTGCGTGCTCAAAAAATTGTGTTCTGTGGAACAAATGTAATATGCCTCAGGGGATGTGGGACACTGGACTCAAACTCACGCACACTTGTAACTCAACTCACACTCGAACTAGTGCACCAAGTCCTTTCTAGCATGTCCATTTTGTTTGAGTGTTCTATCATAATTTAATAAGCACACTTAATGTTTCCCATTCTTAAAGGTCAATGTCAAATAAAGATGTCAAAAATATGTCAAAAAGATGAGTTGAAAGGAAAACTTAAGTCATGATCTTTTTTGTTTTTGCTCAATATGATCAAAAGTTTAAAGATATTTGAGGCTTATGATGTGAAACTTATTCGTAAGTAGGCACCTTCGACATATTTCAACCACAAATTTTTTTTCATTTTTAGACTTCATCAATCTATTTGTTTCCTAATGCATGGAATGTAGGTTGACATGAATGTAGGTTGACATTAATTTTATTATCTTTGAAGGGAAGTTCTTTTCAATTTGTGAAATTCAAAGATATCAAAGGCAAGACTTTTAAAAGTATAATAACTCTCACTCACTCTATGTTTTTATAAGCAAAGGAAAGTAATCGTGCAATAATGTTTTTGTGAGTGCAGGGAAGTAGTCGGATGCTAGTGTTTTTGCATGCATGTGGAAGTTGTCATGCAATATGCGTGCACTATTGCATGACTCCTTTCCTTTGCTTGCAAAAAAGTTGATATGACACACTTTGCACACTGTAGATGGTATGCTTCCTATACAGCTTAAAGAAGTGTACACATCACATGCATGTAATGATATGTAAACCCTAACAATAATAAGAAGCAAACAATCTAGCTTTTAAGAATTTATTGACGACCATTGCTCTTCTTGAGAAACAACATTTGTATAGGGGTAGAGCAATGTGCTTCTTCTTTTAAAAGACTTATTCCGTGATGGGAAAGAATTTGACTTTCCATGAAATCATAATGCAACTCTTCGTAAAGAAGTGCACATGTGATATTACAATCATTCAAATATGAACTTAACCACTAAAGCTCTACAGTGGGAAAATAGGCTTGTGTAGAGCCTAGTAAAAGCAATACAATAAATGTATAAAGTTGTAAAACTGATGTAGAAAAGCCTTCAAATTCATTTCTACAAAATAATTTATTTTTCAATGGTAAAAGATTACACCTTCCATAAATTTATGATGCAATTCATCTTAAAGAAGTGTACACATGAGAGAAAAATTAATTGTACTCATTTTTAAAGCCAATGTGATAAAGCACAATAGTTGAGAAATAAACTTGAACAAATTAAAATATATGCTTCCAAAGAGGGGAATGACAAAGTGTTGCAACAACTGTCTCCTTACAGCCCCCCCCCCCCCCCCCCCCCCGCCCCCCCTTGTAATAAGTGGTAGAATTTGTCAAAAGTCACATCTAAAAGCACAACCGTATCTCAATGTCCTATCTAGTGCCCCAAATGTGTAATGATGCATCAATGCCTTATTGCAAATGATAAGGTTGGTGGCTCTCAATAACTCTACGAGTTACCCCTACATTAGGCTTGAGCTCCAGTGGAATCTTGAACCTTCAATGCATAGCTTGCTCCTTTGGCAATAATAAATCAACAATATGAGAAGACCCATTTACAATCATGATGCTCTCTCCCTTTATATCTTTGCCAATAGAAAAAATTGTACTTATATTTTTTCACCCAACCTGCACGTCCATCCACAAGAGCTCCACACTCCTCTAAGAGCTCACAACATTGGGCATAACCAAAACATGCTCTCCTCTGGTAGACATTCAAACTTGACTCCATCTTATAAGCCACCCTATGGTGATGTGACCTATTAACATCCAACTCTTCACACACTAAAGGATTATCATAAGCCAAAATAGATGATTTGTCTATCTCAAAGTTTCCATCAAAATGGCATAAGATTACCTCAAAGTTGGATCACTAGTACAATGGTCGTGTCTTGCTTGACTTGCACTATGGTCCCTTTCACAATTAATATTACCCCCCTTCTAGATGATAGCTATTCCCATGGCACTCAATGCCATAGGTGGTACACCCCATCTTGCATCAAAGATGTGGGTAATAGGAACCTCAAAGTATTGCCCTCAAAGGAATCTTTGTAGTTATTTATGAGATCAATGCTTCTTAATAATTGGTAAATGGTGGTTGTAGTGCTGGCAGGTGACAAAGCTGCTAAAAATTGTGATATCCATGGTGTCTTGACTTGTAATTTCCAATGATGGGCTATCATTGAAGGACAAGATGCCGATTTCAAGGATGTAGAAACAAGGTGAGTTCATGTTGGAAAAGAGGCGATGGCATGAAAATCCTTGCAATCTTTTGTACATGTAATGGAAAAACCTCTTGTGCATTCTCTCCCTAGGGGAAAGTGCTAGTCTTCTTTTTTATGCACATACCTGATCATTGGTTTGGGAGACGGCCAAGCAAGCTAGAGTGCCTTCCCACACTTAAGACCCGAATTGTGCATAGTCTTTTGTGCAAACATTATGTGAGTGTATGTGCATACTTAAGCATTACATAGTTAGAGGATTGCTCCATTAGTTCTTCATAGTCATGTCCTAGAGGAGGTAAGGGATCTCAATGTTCAATTATTGAAAGAATTATCGGTATTGAGGAAATGGGTGCTTGGAGAAGATTGTGGAGAGACACCACTAGTAGGTTAGACAAGGTGTGCTATCCAAGTTGAGTGATTTTGGACAAAAAAGCCTCTAGTGGTCGCAACTACTTGTGGCAATTTGGAGGAATTGGTTTCTTTCCCAAGTGCCATTCTTCTTTACTTTTGTTAGTGTTGTGATGGCACTAAAGTAAATGAGAAGTAGAGAGAGAAAAGTGCAAGTGACTTGCATAGATAAGTGTAATCATAGGCAAGTGTTGAGCTCCCTAGATATGTCTTGCCCTTAATGTGCTCTAAACAAGTGTGGCAGAATTAGAAGGAGGGCTAAGGGGTTAGAGATAGAGTTGGCTGACTAAGGCCACTATATGTACCTAGCTTGAGGATCCCCAAGTTTGGTGATGTGATCGTGGGTGCATGTTTACTTGTTTGTCTTTTCTTTTATTTTCTTTTTAATTCCTTTTTCATTTTAAAAATAAATATGCAAGTACCATACAATGAGGCTTTCAACCTTACAAAAGTGATTAGAAATTTTAATGATTGGAAGGCTTATCATGGTGGAGATCAGGCTTCCACATTGATTATACATTGGGGGAATATTATGCAAAAGTGGTTGATGTGCAAGCCTTGGTGCTAAAGAAATTGTTGTTGACAAAGAACCATAGTTGAATATGAAGATTGAAATTTTGAGGGGGTTCATTGCACATCATTTCAAGGTGGTAGAGGGAGGTAGTAGTCAAAGTGGATGAAGTTAGCTCCTTCATGTTTGTCTTCTTTTGTGTCATTGGGGTTGACTAAGGATCTTATACATTCTTGTGTCTTCAACATTTTTGTGTTTCTTAATTCTTCTTAGGAATTGGTTACTTTGGTGCTTCATTGATGTCTTTTTTAGACTCTAGCATATTGTTCTACATTTGCTTGATAAAACTTGAGAGCATATGTAGTTCAGTTCAGATATTTAAAAATTTGAAAGTTTGATTTGAGACTTTTACCACTTAACAATTCCAAACTCGTTAGCAGCTCATTTTGTTGATTCCCTCTCCCCCCTTTTCCCCTTGTAAAAAATGTTGCAATCTTTTCGCAAGTTGTAAGGGTATTACTCTCAAACTGTATGGATTTTTTCAAAAATAAATTTAAAAATGCATGTGTATACATGCAATTAATTGACTATTTTTGTATGCTCTTATGGCATGCATGGGTTTTCTTAAAATATACATTTAAAATATATATGTGTTGTCTAGCTATTTGTGTAGCTAATACAAGTGAAAAACCATAATGTGCAACATTTACAAGAGCCTTTTTCAAGCATGAGAAAAGAGGCCATCAATATGTCAAACAAGGTAAGCCATTGCAAGTAAGGGTGAAGAACCTTACGTGTAGTCCACTTGCTAAGACACATCTACATCTCGTGTTTGCACACATATCTTCTTAATAAACCATCTTTCCCTACCAATAGAGTTGACCTACAATGAGTTGGTAGGCTTGGGTCTTGATGAAGATTTCTTTATCCATTAGGGTGTCTTGCAACCCATGTTCAATAATATATACAATATTAGTAGCCCAATAAGGAGTTAATGTTCTCTTCATTGCACATGCTTGCAAAAATAACAATTCATTAAGGTCCCTCGCTACAATAGAATCGAGATGTGGATACCAAATGTGCATTTACGAGCACATCTAGCTATCCATGTAAACTCTCATTTAACTTTACATTAGCTATTATGGAGATCCTAAAGCCAATTGAAATGTCAATGTAAACCTGAAAATATGACATGCCCATACTAGCGCATCTAAAATTCTAATAGGTATTTAACTTGCCTTAGTATATAATTAATTTTACACTATTTTAAACATCAATTTAAATGTCATGATGAACACAAAAAAAGTGGCTAGACTTTGAAAACATGGCTTTCGTATTATGTTGATCCAATTGTGAAAAAAAAGGAAAGAAACTTCACACATTTTAAATCCATGAATATAAATGTGCATTAAACTTGCACATTTACTTATTAGTGGGATTTCTTAATGCATTCTTACATATTTTCGAAAAACATAAAAAATCCCTAGAGCTACTCACCATAGATAGGATTTAGGTGTTTGTTGTTATGTGTATTGATTGCTTTATCATTTCATAAGCTAATAATTATTTGTTGTGATTTAGACTAGAGCACTTGCTATTGTTTTTGGTTTTATTCTCTTAACACAATTGATATTTTTTGTTTTGAGAATGGGTTTGTCTTGTTAGAAAATAGTGGAATTTCATCCAGCTATTGAACATTTAGGACAACATGCAAATTTTCTAAACCTTTGACTTGTGCACCATTGAGGAGAACATGCAAATCTTCTAAACCTTTGACTTGTGCATCACTAGGAATTGAATTCATGAGCACATCATGAGAATCTTTATTGATTCATGACATATGGGGGTCATCTCCCTAGAGTTTATCTACTTACATGCCATGGGTTAGGGAAGATACACTAATATACCATCTTTGAGCACTTTCATGGCATGAGGCCCATTTTGGTTGTGCATAGTAAAATGCACAAGCACAAAAGTCTGCACCTTCAATATGCATAGACATTTCTCGCACACACATTTGGGAAGTTCCTTCACTCAATTAGGAACATTGAGGAGAGGGAGTAAGGAGAAAGGGAGAGATGAGTGTCATGAAGGTCTTCACCGATTGTTGTGAGAGGGTTTTGAAATCATTATACCTATTAAGAATGTTGGTGAGTGGGGGGTGGAGTGGAGCTATGTCTCTACATTGAGAGGTTAGTTCTAAGCACTATAGGGAATAACATAATCAATGAACCTTATTTGTGCACATTTTCATAAATCATTGGCACAATATACTTGGTTAGGCACAATCTATTCAAGTGTGTTTATAAACTTTATGAGCATTGTGTGCCTTAACATGCATAACATAATCCCTTGAGTCACATTTTCTCAAAGTATTAGTGCTTGAGAACTCGATCAATCAAAGAAGGGAGTATTTCTTTAAGTGCACGAGCGTTAGGAAAGGAGGCTCTTTGGTGGGCATAGTGTAAGGTATTGGGGCTCATCTAAAGCATTGTGAGAATGAAAGGATGAGAGTAGCTCTTTAAGTAATAATAAGAGGTAAGATTGAGAAGGGTGCAAATTCTTTTGTTCCTTTGGGATACTAATGTATATACATCCCAATGTCCTTGATGTGAATCTACCTATATTTTTCTTTTTGTGCTTTGTCATGCCTAATATACATGTGAATATTGAAGCATCAAGAGTATGCTTAGATGTTCATTTTGTTGAGAGTACAAGGTATTTGTTTCCTCGTGAATGCTTTGATTTAGTTATGCTATGTGTTTATGTGTGTTATCTTGGCACAATGCATGTGTTCTTGTGTGTATAAAAATTCAATGTATATTTGTTGAATGCTGAAATGACTAGACTTTTTTGTTGATTTTTGCTGTTTTTGAAGGCTCAATGGTTGATTTTTTATGGATTTTGAGTGATGATTAGTTGTTTTGGGAGTGTTTGAAAGTGTTTTAGATTATATTAATTATGTTTTGGAAGCTCATAATGATTCTCAGTAGAAATATGAGGTTATGTGATGTTCTGATAGGTTCTCTTGAGGTTATGATACCTTCTGTTTTGCTTTTGTTTTGTTCTATTTTTCTTTTGTATGAAGCATGGATTAATAATTGATGAATGTTGATAATGTTTGAAAGATCATTGAATGGTTTTGATAGTTTGGATTGGTTTTAGTATGTGTTATGTGGTTTTGATGCTTTCTGTTAACCTTCTGTGAAACCTTTTGTAACCCTCTTTTGAGCTTCTGTAGAGCCTTTGTTTCTATTCTATTATGTTCTGTAGATCTTCTATAAGTGTTTTATGGAATGTATGTATGATTTTGGGAAAGTTTTCTAGCCTTGGAAAGAGGTGAATGTAAGTTCAAAAGAGCTCAAGGAAGTGGAAGAAGTAGCTGTTGAAGACTCAAGAGAAGACTGGAGTGAAGTGATGGTGGTGAGCTATGAGAAGTCATTGTAGTGGCTCTGGTGACCTTTCATATCAGACACACCTTTTGGAAGGGGCATCCACAACCAAAGAAGGATTATTATGAGTTATTATTGAGTATTGTAGTGAGGATATGATGTACTATTGATTGAGAGGGAAAGAGAGAGTCATAGATAGCCAATTCTATGCAAAACAATGTATCTATCTATGAGAGACTGTGAAAGAAAACTATGAAGACAATGAAGATGAATACTATGTGATCTTATTTCCATTCAAAGTTATGTTTCTCTTGTGTTCTCTTTGTTGGTTGATGAATTCTTTGAAGAATATGAAGGGAATGATGAATTTTGTTGAAGTTAAAGCCATGGGAGAATTATTTTTATGATGTTGCGTGAAGATTTCTTGCTAGTGGTGTTCTTTTCCTTGTTGTGGTTCTCTAAAGAATGAAACAAAGACTTGTTGATGTTACAAGATAGATTTTTTTACAGTAGAAATCCCTTTTCCTTGGGTACTCTCTTGGAGCTCCATGTTTTTGCTGTGCAGCCAGGAAAACTTGCCATCAACAACAAGCATTACAAAAGGTTGAAAATGAGGGAAATAGCATTGCCAGGAAGTGAAGAATTCAATGGATGTTTGCAAAGTTCGTTCTTCCACTGAAGAGTTGGAGATTCTTATTACCAAAGCTACTATCCACAAGAAGTTCATTCCACAATGGCAGAAACATATTACCATCATGATGCAGACTCTATGTGGTGGACTATTTCCTCTTCCTCTTGAAGAAGTAGAAACTTGCATCTTGGTGGAAAATTGTTTGGGAACAAACTGAAGAGCAGAAACAAAGAGAATGACCATCCATGGAAGATTTGGCATTCCTTGAGAAGTTTCCAGACATCATCAAGTGGGAGATCACCTTCAGGATTCGTGGTCAGTGGAGGTCCACGAAAACAAGAAAAAAAAGAGTTGGCATTTGTTCGTGGATGCTCAATAGTAGGACACATGGGACGCATGGTGCACTGACAATTAGTAACCCACTGGAAGTTGGTAGACAGAGTGTTCTTCATAACATACACTATTGAAACCATTAGAACCAAGCATTATTATGATGATGGCACAACAACAATCCTCAGAAGAATGAGTTTTGATACCTTTAGAACAGAATATCTCCCTCTCTGTAGTGGTTCGAAAGCTGAATTCAGAGACGTAGAAAATAAGAAAGTAGAAAAGATGTTGGCCAAAGAGTCCTCCAGAGACCGAAGTCCCTTTGATTCTATTCAATTGAGTACAGACTAACTGGTTGGAGCCAACCCCCTGATGAATGATGCAATTAAGAGGCAAGCACCAGAATGAGTCCAAAGGTACATGAGAAGAGAAAATGGAAAAATCAAGGTCAAGAACGAGCTTGCAGCAGCAGAAGCCTCCTTTGATGCATTAAAAGCACTCTTTACAAAAGTCCCCATGAAGACTCAAGGTCCCCTTCCTAGTCAGATTCGTCTTGGACATATTGATGTCATGCCAACAAATGTAGTCCCATTGCCAATTTTTAAGGGAGAGTACAATGAAGACCCTGATTTTCATGTAGCAAAGTTTATGGTAGCATGTGTGGCTAACAATGCCAGAACCCCTGAGCATTGATTAGCAATATTCCCCGCCACTTTCAAGGGCACGATGTTTCAATGGTATGAAAGACAAGCAGCAAGAACTTTTGGCACATGGGATGACTTGAAGTTGGCATTCCTCACTAAATTCAGATGTGAAGGTTTTGAAGAGCAGATGCGAGAGGAGTTCATGAACCTAAGTCAGTCCTCTGGAGAAAGAGTAGAAGCTTATGTCTCGCGAATGGAATCCATTATGAAGAGATGGACCAATCATCATTTGGATGAAGGTATCCAAAAAGGAGTGTTCCTTAGAGGCCTACAACCAAAAGTTTGCAAGTTTGTGGAATTGAGAAGACTAGTCAATCTGCAAGCTGCAGTGGAAGGTGCAAGAATATATGATGAATTTGAAGCAAGGTTGTCAATAACGTCAGGAAGAGGAGTCTTACCTCCTCCCATGCCAGTAATGGTATACCCACCAAATACAATCCTAGGGACGGTTCCCTACCCCTACCCCTAGATGCAAACAGTGATGCAATACAATGCACCTAGTCCACAGTGGCCGCAGACGACAATGCCTCAAATCGTTGTTCAACCACAACAGTAGTGGTCTCAAACAATTCCTCCAATGGCGACTCAACAATAGTGGAATCCTACCCACTCGAATCAACAATCCCGTCTCAACAGGAGCTCTAAATCAGAACTAGAACAGAGGACCTCCTGCATCAACCCAACCAGTGTATGCAATAATCACAGAAGCTTCCCAAAACCCTACTACAAGTACTCCAAGAAGTGAAAATCAGAAGGACTATCTATCCAATTCAGTGGCAAGTATCAAGAAAGAGCTTATGGATGTGATTACAGAGCACCTACAAATGCTGAAAGTGAATACCGCCAATATATCCACTCTTGAGGGAGGTGGAAGAGATGTGATGTGTTCTAATACATGGTGCATAAACTGCCATCAATCGGGACATTTAGCCACTGAATGTAGCCGAAAACCAACCATACCTGGAGCCTTTTGTTTGTATTATTTGAGGAAGAACCATACAGATGATATCTGTTCTCTGAAAGAGATGCACGAATGAAGAAAGAAAGATGAAGACGTAAGATTCAACTTGCTCAAATCCAAAATGACAATGCACGACATTGGACCAAATCCTAGGGAGTTTGGTCCCAATTTTGGTCCAATGAGATTTCCCTCTCAAAGTTATAGAGGACAATAGTCTAGTGGTGGCCAGAGATTAGAGGTGGAGTGTTACAGATGTGGAGAAAAGGGTCATATATCGCCAAATTGTCCAAACCCTAGAATGTCTATGGATTACAAGCCCTTATGCAGTCGATGCAAAGGAGAAGGCCACACTGCAAAAGATTGTCCAAGTCTAGCCCCTATGAAATCTACTTCTGATACCCAATAGAATACCTAAGAACCTGCTTCCAATTTGGTGGAATTGGAAGTGGTCGCAATAACTGGGGCAAAGAAAAGAGAATCCGTAGTTCCAAAAGAGGATGTTCCTTCTACCACGATTGTGAAGTTTAACCTTCCTAAGGAAAAGCAGTACAATACAGTCCAAGACAATGAAGTACAGAGTACTATAGAGCCACAGAGGCAGGACTAGAGGTCCACGAAATAAAGGATGTGGAAGGACCTCCTCATGAAGAAGAAGTGCAGATGTTACCGCCTAGAAGAAAAAGGAAAGATAAAAGTGGGCGTGGCCCCATTTCTTAGCCGATTGGAAAAGCTTGTGGATCCTATCAAAGAGAACGATTTGGTTAAAGAACTGGACACCTTTAAACCAAACCTAATATTCTGAAAGTTGCTGATGCTGTCTCCTAGTTGTTGAAAAAGATTCAAAAGTATATTGACAAGAAGACATGGCCTAAGGATTTCTCCCCCAACAACAACCAAGTCCAAAAGAACCTCAGAACTCGAGAAGGAAGTAGATGTGGCTAATGCCTTCCTAGATCCTGGAAACCCAGAGATTGGCGTATGGATTGAAGGGTGCTTTATTGCAGATGCATTGATTGATGGAGGCTCATCAGTAGACATAATGATAGAAGTGACAACGAAGAATCTAGGATTGCAAGGAATGCAACCTACACAGTGGCTTATCAGATTATTGCCTAACCAAAGTAGAATCAAATCGTTGGGCGTTCTCCCATACTACGTAAAGACAACCCTCGTAGGAAGAGACTATTGGCTGACATATTTGGTGGTCAAACCAAATTCCTACGGGACTTCATACCCTCTGCTATTGGGAAGACCTTGTCTTTTTTATGCAAGAGCAAGGACGTATTGGTTCAAAGGGACCTTAACCCTAGGTAGAGAACCCAATAAAGTAGTATTGAAGTTGTATGGATCCCAAAAAGGCAATGGATTCACATCCATCAAAGTCGTGACCAACTCCTCTAATGAAGTAACAAATGGTACATTAGGAGACAAAGAGGCTATCAAATAGATCTTTTCCAAGAAAATAGAGGCACAGTCCCTAACAGTGGGCACTGTAAGTCAATTACTAAAGGAAGTAATGTCTTTGTCTATGGGTGAATACCTCCTACATGAACCCGAATTGACTTTTGAAATTACCTCTGACAGTGAGATAGAAGCATTGATGTATTGTTCTTCCTGTTACATGGCAGTCGCAGAGACAGAGCCAAAGACAAATCCAGAGACAGCGTAGGAGCAGAGAAAGAGACAGAGGCAGAAGCAGAAGTAGAGGATGATGACACCCAAAGAAGCATAAAAACAAGGCACAAAAGAATCCAAGCATGCATCATATTTTTATTTTTTGTCAAGAGAATAATACTACATTGTTACAAAATCACCAAAAAGAGATAGAGATATGAGGGGGCCATATCCACATCCACATCCACATCCACATCCACATCCACATCTATCATAAATAAATGGTATACATAAAAGTGTTAGGTGCATGCATTTGTGAAGGGTAGGAATACTCAAAATTAAAGGCCAAAGGTCTTATGATATCAAATGTATCAAAGTTTCAAAGAAATAATAAAATACGAAGGGGTGTGCTTTTTGGGGAAGAGGTGGGGTGGAGTGCACGAGTGGTTATGTGCCTCTATCCCTTCCCTCTCTGGTCCAATCACATATTCTCCTTTTGGTGGTGCAAAAAGTTGTTCTCTCTTCTCTCTCCTCTGTCATTTGTGCAGAAATTTATATTTTCCCTTTTGTTCTTGCATAATGGTTGAAGTTATGGATGAAGATGATGAAGATGACAAATTGGTTCATTATTAAAAGAGAGATTTATGGTTTCTTTTCAATTTTTGAGATTAATGGCAGAGCCATACACATAGATTTTGTGTGCTTTGTCCCTGGTTTTGTGGTTGATTATGTTCGTGGGAGGGTTGCTGTCATTTTGATGCGCAGTCCGGGGAAAAAGCTGATCTCTACAACAACTTGAGGGATATTTTTGATGACAAGAAATCTTGATGCAATTCTAAATTGAGAAGTTGGTGGCACACTCGTAGTACAGAAAAGAAGAGGAGAGAGAGATGAAAGGAGGAAGAGAAAGAAAAATATGAAGATACACAAGAGGAAGAAAGAAGATAATGAAAGTCAAGTTAGAAGAAAGCATCCTATTTCTTTGTAGTCTGTCGTCTTGCCATGGTTTTGTGGAGCCAATGGGCATGATCAAGAACATGCTTTTCTCATTATGAGATATGAAACATAGGAAAAGAAAATAATTTGCATACACCATAGCAAGAATTGATAGGAGGAGAATAAGATAAAGGCATCTGTGTTAGACACACAAGAAGAGTCACACCCCATCAAAGCCCATCTTTTCAAGATCGTGATCAACACCTTTCTTTGAGTTCTGCATAGCTCTTTTGCTTTCAGAGGATAGAGAAGATGGTAGTAATCAGTGTCAAACCCAATTTGATGCTTATAAAGAATGCAGAAAGCAGGAGGTTAAATATTGTTGGCCTTAATTACAAGGTCAACAAGAAAACGCACCGAAAAGAAGAAGAATAAGACAGGCTATGGAGAGCAGCTTTGCGCTAGTACTGTTTGGCCCTAGAAGAAGAAGAAGAGGAAGAATAAGAAGAAGAAGTAGTAGTAGTAGTAGTAGTAGTAGTAGTAGTAGTAGTAGTGGTCGTAGTAGTGGTAGTAGTAGTGGTGGTCGTAGTGGTGGTCGTAGTGGTGGTCGTAAGTAGTAGGTAAGTAGTAGTAGTAGTAGTAGTAGTCGTAGTAGTCGTAGTAGTGGTAGGTAAGTAGTAGTAGTGGTAGTAGTGGTAGTAGTGGTAGTAGTAGTAGTAGTCCTAGTAGTGGTAGGTAAGTAGTCGTAGTCGTAGTAGTAGTGGGTAAGTGGTAGTAGTAGGTAAGTAGTAGTAGTAGTAGTAGTAGTAGTAGTAGTGGTGGTGGTAGTAGTGGTCGTAGTGGTAGGTAAGTAGTAGTGGTAGTAGTGGTCGTAGTGGTGGGTAAGTAGTAGTGGTAGTAGTGGTCGTAGTGGTAGGTAAGTAGTAGTGGTAGTAGTGGTAGTAGTCGTCGTAGTAGTCGTAGTAGTGGTCATAGTGGTAGGTAAGTAGTAGTAGTAGTAGTAGTAGTAGTAGTCGTAGTAGTGGTAGTAGTGGTAGTAGTAGTAGTAGTAGGAGTAGTAGTAGTAGTGGTAGTAGTCGTAGTCGTAGTCGTAGTCGTAGTCGTAGTAGTAGTAGTAGTCGTAGTAGTCGTAGTAGTCGTAGGTAAGTGGTAGGTAAGTAGTAGTCGTAGTCGTAGTAGTGGTAGTAGTGGGTAAGTGGTACTAGTAGTAGGTAAGTAGTAGTAGTAGTAGTAGTAGTAGTAGTAGCAGTAGCAGTAGCAGTAGCAGCAGCAGCAGCAGCAGCAGCAGCAGCAGCAGCAGCAGCAGCAGCAGTAGTAGTGGTAGTAGTGGTAGTAGTCGTAGGTAAGTAGTAGGTAAGTAGTAGTAGTTGTAGTAGTCGTAGGTAAGTAGTAGGTAAGTAGTAGTAGTAGTAGTAGTAGTAGTAGTAGTAGTAGCAGTAGCAGTAGCAGCAGGAGC